>NW_022473630.1:0-22141 GCF_009769535.1 Thamnophis elegans
TTGTGAATCCTCCCCCCCCCCGGCGTGTCCCTTCGAGGGGGGGGGGTTCCCAGCACTCACCTTATAGACCCAGGACTTGGGGCGCTGGCTTTGACCCTTCCGCCGTTTCAAGGCATCTTCGAGCCGCCGCTGACCTGGAAGATACAAACCCCGAGCGGCGGGACGATGCCTCAGTCCGGGGGGGGGAGGGGAGACCGGATTCGAACCCGAATCACGGTTGCAGGTAAGACCCCTTTGCCTCGATGGGTGACTTTAAGGGGTGATGGGGGGGCTTCGTGATCTCTTGGAAATGATTCCCATGTAATATGCCTTTCTATAGGCCAAATGTGGCCCCTTTAAGACTTGTGGACTACAATTCCCAGAATTCCTCCGGCAGCCATTTTGCTGAAGTGAAGATATATTACATCTGCTACCGTATTCCCACCATCTATGATTAAAAAACGATGGGGAGGGGGGGGAAAACATGATAAAGCTGTCTATTTATATTTCTTCTTGTCCCGTCCATGCTGAATTCTGGATAAATCTTTGCTGGCTGAGGAATTCTGGGAGTTGAAGTCCACAAGTCTTAAAAGGGGCCAAATGAAGGGGAGGGGGGGGGAGAAATGCTATTTTTATCCACTTGATAAGCAGTTATCAGAAAGGGGAGACCTTTATATATCCCATATAAATAGACATTTGTCCCTTTTGAGCCCCTGTATCATCCAGGGACCTTCCCCAGCTTTTTCTCTCTGGTGCTCATGAGGACTGGAAACTTGGGAGAGATGGCACCTCTGAGCAGGCTCTTCCATTACAGGCATCCTTCGACTTGCCACCGTTAAGCGGCCATTCAGAGTTTACAATGGCACTGAAAAAGGTGAGCTTTCTTTCTTTCTTTCTTTCTTTCTTTCTTTCTCTCTCTCTCTCTCTCTCTCTCTCTCTCTCTCTCTATCTATCTATCTATTATCTGTCTGCCTTTCTGTCTGTCTGTCTGTCTATCATCTACTCCTATCAATCTATCTATCTATCTATCTATCTATCTATCTATCTATCTATCTATCTATCTATCTATCATCTATCATCTGTCTGTCTATCATCTATGCCTACCTATCTCTCTCCCCTCCCTCCCCCTCTCTCTTTCTCTCTTTATTATCTGTCTTTCTGTCTCTCTCTCTGTCTGTCTATCATCTATTTCTATCTATCTATCTATCTATCTATCTATCTATCTATCTATCTATCTATTTATCTATCTATCTATCATCTGTCTGTCTATCTATCATGTATTCCTCTCTCTCTCTCTCTCTCATCTGTCTGTCCATCTGTCTATCATCTATTCCCCCCCCTCTCTCTTATCATCTGTCTGTCTGTCTGTCTGTCTATCTATCTATCTATCTATCTATCTATCTATCTATCTATCTATCTATCTATCTATCTATTTATCTATCTATCATCTGTCTATCTATCATATTCCTCTCTCTATATCTATCTATCTATCTATCTATCTATCTATCTATCTATCTATCTATCTTTATTATTATTATTATTATTATTATTATTATTATTATTATTATCATCTGTCTTTCTCTGTCTATCTATCTATCTATCATCTGTCTGTCTGTCTATATATCATGTATTCCTCTCTCTCTCTCTCTCACTCACTCTCTCTCTCTCTCTTTCATCTGTCTGTCCGTCTGTCTATCATGTATTCCTCTCTCTCTCTCTCTTATTATTATTATCTATCTGTCTGTCTATCTATCATCTATCTATCTATCTATCTATCTATCTATCTATCTATCTATCTATCTATCTATCTAACATATATCTATCTATCCATCTATCTATCTAGCATCTATCTATCTATCTATCTATCTATCTATCTATCTATCTATCTATCTATCTAACATATATCTATCTATCTATCTATCTATCTATCTATCTATCTATCTATCTATCTATCTATCTATCTATCATCTATGACCTCTTTTCACACATGACCTTTGCAAAATTTGGATGCTTGGCAACTGACTCGTATTTATGACCATTGCAGCGTCCTGGGGTCACGCGATCCCCTTTTGCGACTGTCCACGGGGAAGCCGGATTCACTGAACAACCGTGTGACTAGCTTAACCCCTGCAGTGACTCGCTTAACGACGGTGGCCAGAAAGGTCATCAAACGGGGCAAAAACTCACTTAACAACCGCCCCGTTTAGCAACATAAATTGGGGCCCTAAGTTGAGGACTACTGGCATATATTTCTTTATTTTAAACATAGGCCCAATTTTGAATTCCTATCTCATCCTCCTTTTGTTCCCGGCACCTCATGAGGACTAGAAACTTGGGAAGTCTCAGCTCCGAGCAGAATTACCGCGCACTACCCCACACCCGCGACCCCGCGCGCCCGGCCTCACCTGGGCGCCCCATGCCGATGCGGTCCAGGTCAAGGGGCTTGACGTAGTCGAAATGGCCGGGGCGGGTGACGTGAAGCTCATCCCGGATCCGGGTGTAAAACTGCTCCAGTTGGATTTCGCTCAGCAGCTGCAGCAGCCATTCGGTCCCGTCGTCTGGCGCCATCAGGGGGGCGGGGGTGGGGTGGGGGGGCTACCGGGGGGTGGGGGGCAGAAATAGACAAGCCTCACATTAGGGGGTGAAAGCACCAGCCACATTCGCGGGAGCAGCGCTCAAAAGTGAACGGAGAATCTGTTGCCCAGATCAGGTGAACTGATTTTTTATCAAGTTTCCAGACTTCTCCTGCTAGGCCTGCAGCTGGGCTCACTGGCTAGAGTGATCTTTCTTTCTTTCTCTCTCTCTCTCTCTCTCTCTCTCTCTTTTTAGTAGATCTGTGGTCTGCCCACAGATTGGACAAGTGAAAACCATTATGACGACTTTCTCTGTGGTTTGGCAGATCCACTGCAAGCAGAGACAAATTCCTTGTGTGGGTAACCTAACTTGGCTAAATAGTTTTGTGTTGTGTTCTCTATACTATTCACTGTATTTTGCATTTTCTGTATTCTATGTCCTATTCTGTTCTATATTTTATTTTCTATTCTATTCTCTATATATTATATAACATATAATACATATGTATTATATTCTGTGTATTCTGCATTCTATATTTGTATTCTGTATTCTATTCTATTCCTATTCTATTCCCTATTCTATTCTAATTCTCTATTCTATTCTATTCTGTATTCTAATTATTCTATTCTCTATTCTTTCTCTATTCTATTTCTATTTCATTCTGTTCTATATCTTATTCTATTCTATTCTTTATTTTTTCTCTATTCTATTTCTATTTCGTTCTGTTCTACATCTTATTCTATTCTATTCTTTATTCTAATTCTCTATTCTATTCTATTTCTATTTCGTTCTGTTCTACATCTTATTCTATTCTATTCTTTATTCTTTCTCTATTCTATTTCTATTTTGTTCAATATCTTATTCTATTCTATTCTTTATTCTGATTCTATTCTATTTCTATTTCGTTCTGTTCTATATCTTATTCTATTCTATTCTTTATTCTGATTCTCTATTCTATTCTATTTCTATTTCGTTCTGTTCTATATCTTATTCTATTCTTTATTCTAATTCTCTATTCTATTGTATTTCTATTTTGTTCTGTTCTACATCTTATTCTATTCCATTCTTTATTCTTTCTCTATTCTATTCTATTTCGTTCTATATCTTATTCTATTCTATTCTTTATTCTGATTCTCTATTCTATTCTTTCTATTTCGTTCTATTCTATATCTTATTCTATTCTACTCTTTATTCTAATTCTCTATTCTATTCTATTTTGTTCTGTTCTACATCTTATTCTATTCTATTCCTTATTCTAATTCTCTATTCTATTCTATTTCTATTTCATTCTGTTCTACATCTTATTCTATTCTATTCTTTATTCTTTCTCTATTCTATTCTATTTCGTTCTGTTCTACATCTTATTCTATTCTATTCTTTATTCTGATTCTCTATTCTATTCTATTTTGTTCTGTTCTATATCTTATTCTATTCTATTATTTATTCTAATTATTCTATTCTATTTCTATTT
This sequence comes from Thamnophis elegans, assembly GCF_009769535.1. Taxonomy (NCBI): domain Eukaryota; kingdom Metazoa; phylum Chordata; class Lepidosauria; order Squamata; family Natricidae; genus Thamnophis; species Thamnophis elegans. The sequence goes on from NW_022473630.1 coordinate 4,025, forward strand.
CGTTCTGCTCTACATCTTATTCTATTCTTTATTCTTTCTCTATTCTATTCTATTTCTATTTTGTTCTGTTCTATATCTTATTCTATTCTATTCTTTATTCTGATTCTCTATTCTATTCTATTTCTATTCTGTTCTACGTCTTATTTTATTCTATTCTTTATTCTAATTCTCCTATCCTATCCTGTCCTCTCCTGTCCTGTCCTATCCTATCCTGTCCTGTCCTGTCCTAACCTGAATTCTGTTCTGTTCTGAATTCTATTCCATTCTATTAGATTCCTTAGCTGGCATCTCCCAACTGTGTGGAATTATACCTTCCATCGCCAGGCCTTCATTAGAAACTTGCCATGTATTTGCCCTCACAGTTTGAAAAAATTTCCAGAGTGTGTTATTTTTATTTTCAGCCCAGGAAACCATTCGTCATCACCGAGGGGGGACAGGTCTAAGGTTCTAAGTCTAAGAAATAAATAAACATCTCCTCTAGATAATGCTGGCCAGCCAAAGTGGGAATATCAGGGCAAAGGGGGATTTCTGGGGAAGGGGCATCAGAGGGGAGGGGGGCGATCAAAAAAAAGTCAAAACACTTCCCCCCCTGGAGCCCCTGTCTCTTTTTTTAACAGAATAATAGTGTTGGAAGGGACCTGGGAGGTCTTCTAGTCCAACCCCCTGCTCAAGCAGAAGAACCTACAACATCCCAGTCAAACAGCTGTCCTGTCTCTTCTTCAAAACCTCCAGGGATGGAGCGCCCACAGCTTCCAGTGGCAAGGAGTTCCACTGGTCAATTGCCTTAGTTTCCCTCCGTTGCTTCTTGACCTGTCTGTCTGTCTGTCTGTCTGTCTCTATCTATCTATCTATCTATCTATCTATCTATCTATCTATCTATCTATCTATCTATCTATATCTCTGTTTATTTACATATCTATCTATCATCTGTCTGTCTGTCTGTCTGTCTGTCTGTCTGTCTATCTATCTATCTATATCTATCTATCTATCTATCTATCTATCTATCTATCTATCTATCTATCTATCTAGTATCATCTATCTATCTATCTATCTCTATCTAGCAATAGCAATAGACTTATATTGTAAGACTTATAAGTAGACTTATATACCGCTTCATAGGCCTTTCAGCCCTCTCTAAGCGGTTTACAGAGAGTCAGCATATTGCCCCCAACAATCTGGGTCCTCATTTTACCCACCTCGGAAGGATGGAAGGCTGAGTCAACCCTGAGCCGGTGAGATTTGAACCGCTGAACTGCTGATCTAGCAGTAGCCTGCAGTGCTGCATTTAACCACTGCGCCACCTTGGCTCTATCTATCTATCTATCTATCTATCTATCTATCTATCTATCTATCTATCTATCATTCCATTCCATTCCATTCCATTCCATTCCATTCCATTCCATTCCATTCCATTCCATTCCATTCCATTCCATTCCATTCCATTCCATTCTACATCATATTGTAAGTAAACAAACACACTCACTCACTCACTTACATATATTACACCCCGGGGTTCTGAAGGAACTGGCAGACGAGATCTCAGAACCACTGAACTTTATCTTTCAGAGATCCTGGAGCACCGGGGGACTGCCAGAGGACTGGAAAAGAGCTGATGTGGTTCCCATCTTCAAAAAAGGGGGGAAAAAATAGATCCAGGAAACCACAGACCTATCAGCCTGACCTCAATACCAGGGAAGATCCCGGAGAAGATAATCAAGCAACGAATTAGTGAACACCTAGAAGTAAACAAAGTAGTAGCCAAAAGCCAACGTGGGTTTGTCAAAAACAGATCATGCCAGATTAATCTTATTGCATTCTTTGACAAAGGGACAAAATTAGTGGACCAGAGGAATACCGTCGATGTAGTTTACTTGGACTTCAGGAAGGCATTTGATAAGGTAGACCATAACCTACTACTAGATAAAAGTAGAAGAATGTGGGTTGGACAGCATCACCACCAGATGGGATTCCTAACTGGCTAACCAACCACACTCAAGGTGGAGTCCTCAATAGAACTGCATCTACATGGAGTGGGGTATGCAGTGGGGGACCCCAAGGCTCTGTTTTAGGCCCAGGACTCTTCAACATCTTCATCAATGATTTGAATGAGGGGATAAATGGGGAACTCATCAAATTTGCAGATGACACCCAGCTGGCAGGAATAGCCAACACTCCAGAAGACTTAAGGCTAAAGATACAGAAGGATCTGGACAAACTTGAACATTGGGCACTATCTAACAAAATGGAATTCAGTGGTGAAAAGAGTCAGGTTCTACATTTAGGCAAGGAAAACGAAATGCACAGGGACAGTTTAGGTGGCAACTTGCTCAACAGTCGTAACTCTGAGAGGGATCTTGGAGTCCTAGTGGAGAACCATTTAAATAGGAGCCAGCCGTGTGCAGCAGCTGCCGAAAAAGCCAACACAGTTCTAGGCTGCATCAACAGAGGGAGAGAATCAAGAACCCGTGAAGGGTTAATACCACTTTACAAGGCCTTGGTAAGGCCACACTTGGAATATTTGCATTCAGTTTTGGTGGCCACGATGTAGAAAAGATGTGGAGACTCTAGAAAGAGTGCAGAGAAGAGCAAGAAAGAGGATCAGGGGACTGGAGGATAAAACATAGGAAGAACGGTTGCAGGAACTGGATATGTCTAGTTGAATGAAAAGAAGGACCAGGGGAGACATGATGGGAGTCTTCCAATATCTCAGGGGTTGCCCCAAAGAAGAGGGAGTCAAACTATTCTCCAAGGCACCTGAGGGCAGAACAAGAAGCAATGGGTGGAAACTAATCAAGGAGAGGAGCAACCTAGAACTGAGGAGGAATTTCAGTGAGAACAATTAACCAGTGGAACAACTTGCCTCCAGAGGTTGTGAATGATCCAACACTGGAAGTCTTTAAGAAGATGTTGGATAGCCATTTGTCTGAAGTGGTGTAGGGTTTCCTGCCTAGGCAGGGGGTTGGACTAGAAGACCTCCAAGGTCCCTTCCAACTCTGCTATTGTATTGTATTGTATTGTATTGTATGCATACACACACACACACAAATATATGGCATAATGTGGCTTTTTAGAAGCCTTGTGGCTGCCATCTTGTCTTGTTTTGACCCTATTCCCTTCTCGCCTTTCCCAGCCTCCTGAATCTATCCCACCTACCCCTAATTTCCCTGCACGGGAGCCCCCTCCCCAGTGAAGTTGGCCCAGCTCCAAGCAAACAGGGAACATTTGGTCTTATCGACACTGGACACTTTGTTTTGGGAGGGGGGGGTCAAGGGGCTTGGCTGTCTTTGCAGAGAGGAGCAGGGAAGGGGCTGCCAGAGGTCCCCCACCCCGCCTTGAGCCCCTGTATGAAAAGCAGCTCTCATGAGGGGGGGGGTCGAGGGCTGCCCCACATCTCTCCCCACAGGGCTAAAAGAACCCCATTTCTCTTGCCAAGATTGGATACAGCAGGAATGAGGAGGGGGCTGCCCCCAGAGGGGTGGGGTGGGGGTCTTTCTCCTGATAGACCTGGCACTGGCCCATCGCCCCTCTCCCCCTCAGCACCCCCTTGCATACACCCCCACCCCCGTGGCAGGGGTCCTTAGCCCAAGCTAAGTGGGTAACCCCCCCCCCTGCCCTCTCCCATTCCTCTGCCCCCTCCCCTTTGCCGGAAATTGCCACAGAAGGTGGGGAGGGGGGGGTCTCTGCAGGTTTGCAAATGAAAAGGAATTTAATCCCGCTAATGGGTCAATTACCCCCACCCCACAGAGGATGATTTGGCTCTGCAGAAGAGGCCCGAGGCATAAGACCACCCCCCACCTCCCACAGGGACCCCCTGGGTGCCAGGGCCTTTTTCATTTATTTCCTGTAATCCACATCAGAGAATCAGAATTGGGGCTCCCTCAAGGACATGTAGTCCAACCCCCTCTTCATTCAAGACCCACTCAAGATCGGAGACTTCGGCTCCCAGAATTGGAGCTGCAGATATTCTCTTGGGGGGGGGGGAGCCTCCCAGAATTCCCCAGCCACCCTGCTTTAATATATCTGGACTTCGACTCCCAGAATTCCCCAGCTGGCATGTTTTAAGGTGTCTGGACTCCCAATTCCCAGAATTCCCCAGCCACCATTGTTTAATATATTTAGACTTCAACTCCCAGAGTGCTCCAGCAAGCAGGCTTTAATATATCTGGACTCCAATTCCCAGAATTCCCCAGCCACCATTGTTTAATATATTTAGACTTCAACTCCCAGAATTCCCCAGCAAGCAGGCTTTAATATATCTGGACTTGAACTCCCAGAATTCCCCAGCCACCATAGTTTAATATATTTAAACTTCAACAATGGCAGCGATTCACTTAACGACCGTGGCAAGAAAGGTTGTAAAACAGGACAAAATTAACTTAGCAATAGAAACATTAGGTCTCTCAATTGTGGCCGTAAGTCAAGGACTGTCTATACAGAATAACACTCTCCTTTCCACGTGTTCAATTCCAGGCAACTTTTTGAATAAGCATTATATTTTTTTAAATTGTAGAATGATTAATTGAATTAACCAAGGGAACTCCTTGCCACCAGAAGTTGTTCCAGCCCTGGAGGCTTTGGGGAAAAAAAAAACAGACTGGAGAACCTTTTGGCCAAAAGGGTATTGAGCAAGGGCTTGGACTACAGCTAGTCCTCAACCTACGACCCCAACTGAGCGCCCAAAGCCTCCGTTTACAAAGCGAGACAGTTGCGACGTTGAATTTTGCCCCATTGGCAGCGTCGTTAATGGAACCACTGCAGGGGTGAAGTTAGCAACGGCGTTACTAAGCGAATCCTGCTTCCCCCGTGGACGGTCGCCAAAGGGGGATCGTGTGTGAGCCCCCGGGGGGCACCGCGACCGTCATCAATGCGGGTTAGATGCCAAGCGCCTGAATTTTAACCCCGCAATGAGATGCCGCAACGGTTGCCAGTGTGAAAAAGCAGGCCGCCAATCCATTTCCACCCCACCCACCCCCGGCGCCGTTGTGACTTCGAACCGTCACTAAGCGAGTTGCCGTAAATCGAGACGGCCTGTCTAGGAGGCCAGCCGTTGAGGACTCTGCGGTCTGTCTTCTAAGCCGAATTGTGTTGAGTTTTTTCAGGGCGGGGAGGAGCGCTTCAAAGGGATCTTTGACCTCATCAGCCGCCGATGATGATCCAAATGGATCCCCGGGATCCATTTAGGGAACACCCCCCCCCATTTCTAGGTCGTCTCGGTTGCCTCGGTGGTCCCCATCTGCAAAATGGGTGCGTTTGTTTCCCCCCCAGGCCGAATTGGGGCAGAGAAGAGAAAAATATTACCAACCCAGGAGAGGGGAAATTAAAGGAGTGTTCTGTTGTCAAGGTGTGTGTTTGTGTGTGTGTCGAACTCCGAAGGTGCCTGGGGGGGGGGAATGGCACGGGGCCAAGGCTGGAGTCACCCACGGAAGAACCCGGGAGGGGGGAGGGAATAGGTGGGTGGGGGGAGAAATGTCTCCTTCCCCTTGCAAAACAAAACTTTTCTTTGGCCCTTCTAAGGATTATCTGCCCCGCCAGGTGAGCAAAACTTCCAAAGTGGGGAGGTGGAAAAGGAAATGTTTATCCTTCCCTGCGGTGGAAAAGGAGAAGGGGAGAGGAAGGAAGGAAGGAAGGAAGGAAGGAAGGAAGGAAGGAAGGAAGGAAGGAAGGAAGGAGAGCAGAATTCCTGGGGGGTGGGTGGGGGGGTGGGAGAGACAGTGTAGAAGCAGAGCAGGCCAGATTTCATTTCTTAATTAAGAAATGTAGAGATCAAATGGAGGGAGAAAGAAAAAGGAAAGAAGGAAGGAAGAAAAGGAAGGAAGGAGAGAGGGAGGGAGGGAGTAAGAAGAAGAAAAATGAGGGAAAGAAGGAAAGAGGGAGGGAAGGAAGGAATGAAAGAAAGGAGGGAGGGAGGAGGAAAAAGAAAAAAGGAAGAAAAGGAAAGAAAGAGGGAAGGAGGGAAACAAGGGAGTAAGAAAAAGAAAAAGGAGGGAAGGAAGGAAGAAAAGGAAGGAAGGAGAGAGGGAGGGAGGAAGAAAAAAAGGAGGGAAGGAGGGAGGGAAGGAATGAACGAAAGAAGGGAGGTGGAGGGAGAGACAGGGAGGGGAGGAAGAAAAAGAAAAAAGGAAGGAAGGAAGAAAAGGAAGGAGGGAACGAAAGAAGGGAGGGAGGAAGAAAAAGAAAAAAGGGAAGAAAGAAGCAATGAAGGAGAAAGCGAGAAAGGAACCCCCCCCCCCCCCGTTTTCGGAACTTTTGGGGGGACTTCTCTCCCCCCCCCGATTCTCTGCCCCCCCCTCACCTGCGATCCGCGGAGAGAGCTTCGCTCCGTTTGTTGTGGCAGCCGACGCTGCTTTCTTCTCTTTCTTTCTTTCCTTCCTTCTTTCCTTCCTTCCTTCTTTCCTTCCTTCCTGGACGGGCGGCCAAGGGAGGCGGGCGGCTTCCCCACGCCTCCCCCGCGCCTCACCTGGCCGCCAGGTGGGAGGAGGCGGAGGCGGGGTTGGGTCAGGACAAGGCGCCCGCCCGGGGGCCGCCGCCACGTCCCACCTGCGCGGGACAGGTGAGGCGCCACGCAGGTGAGGGGGGGAAATGAAAAACCCCGCTGGCCCCCAGGTCCCTTTCTCCCCCTCCCGCGGGGGGTCTCTATCTCTACCTGGAGACCCCCGGACCTGCCTCGGCGGGTGTTTGTTTTGTGCGCGATTGTGTCTTTTTGTGTGTGTGATTGCGCGGGTCTTCTTGCGCTGCGTGTTTCTTTGTGGTTGGGTCTTGCTGGGGATGGATGGCACTGCGCGGGTTTGGGGGCTGCGGAAAGCCGGGGGACGGGATGCGGGAGGGCTGGGTGGGCGCCTGGGGAGAAACCCCCCTCCCCGACACGACACGCAGGAGCGCGAACGTAGGGAAGGGGAAGAAGGTTGGGTCAGGGATGGGTTGTGGGTGGGGAGAGAATTGGGGAGATTTGCTCCCTCGAGGGGGTTTTTGGGGACGTGGGGGCTTCTTGGGGTAGGGACCCCTGCTTGAGGGTGGGGAAGGGTTGGACTAGATGACCACTAAGGTCCCTTCCAACAATGTTAAATCTGCCCCCCCTCCCCACCCAGACTGGGGATGGGAGGGTTGGACTAGATGACCTCTAAGGTCCCTTGCAACTCCGTTCATGTTAAATCTGCCCCACTTCCCACAAAGACTGGGTGGAGGGGTTGGACTAGATGCCCTCTAAGGTCCCTTCCAACAATGTTAAATCGCCACCCAGACTGGGGATGGGGCAGGTTGGAATAGATGACCTCTAAGGTCCCTTCCAACTCTGTTCATGTTAAATCTGCCCCACTTCCCACAAAGACTGGGGGGTTGGACTAGATGCCCTCTAAGGTCCCTTCCAACAATGTTAAATCTGCCCCCCTCCCCACCCAGACTGGGGATGGAAGGGTTGGACTAAGGTCCCTTGCAACTCTGATGCCCTCTAAGGTCCCTTCCAACAATGTTAAATCGCCACCAAGCCTGGGGCTGGGGCGGGTTGGAATATATGACCTCTAAGGTCCCTTGCAACTCTGTTCATGTTAAATCTGCCCCTCTTCCCACAAGGACTGGGGATAGGGGGTTGGACTAGATGCCCTCTAAGGTCCCTTCCAACAATGTTAAATCGCCACCCAGACTGGGGGATGGGGCGGGTTGGAATAGATGACCTCTAAGGTCCCTCCCAACTCCGTTCATGTTAAATCTGCCCCCTTCCCCACCCAGGCTGGCACTCAGATGCCCTTCCCCCAAAAGCCACCTGCCCCTTCCCCAATTGACACAGCTGGCACTTGACTGTAGCTGCAGGGCCTCTATGGGGCAGGGGGGGGCTCATGACAGAGGGGGGATGGCTGGGGGGGGGGGCTGGGAAGGGGGCATGGTTAGCAACCATGCCCGGCCTGCCACCTGGCAATTGTGCCCTCCCCACTCACCATTTGTATCTTTTGGACCCAACGTGGGGCACGAAACCTAACCCCCCCCCCCAAAGTGGAGTTTTCCTTGCCCAGTTCCGGTTGCCATCTTGACTTTTTTGACCTCCCTGCCCCGTTGAAGCCCCTATTGGGATGCTTTCAGGCGAAGGAGACCTTTGTGTGTGTTTTTTTCCTTGCATAAAATGCAATTTATGGTGCTTTGCATAAAAGTTTGAGGAGGATGATTGACACGTGAGCCCTGCTGGGGCCCCTCCCACTCGTCTCTGGCCCCTCCCCTTTAGGGGGGGTCTTGTGAGGGGGGAGAGCCCACCCATGGCTGTTGCAGTGGTGAGGGGAGGGGGGGCTTGTTCCCCAAATATTGGCCTGCAAATTATTACTCTAAATTCAGGGATTTGATCAATCGGTAATAAATAAAGTATTGAAATGATTGAATCAATTTAATAAAAAACTGCTTTTAGTGCCTGTTGAATGCAGGTATTTAATCCTCCCTTTGCGACCGTTCAATGACCCTGAAAAAAACAGCTTTTTCACACTTAACGACCGTTGCGGCATTCCCCAGGCTCAGGTGATCGGAATGCAGACGCTTGGCGACTGACTCGCATTTACGACGGTCGTGGTGTCCAAAAGTCATGTGACTTCCTGTTGTGACCTTCTGGCCGGGAAAAACAGAGTCGCTTAACGACAAAGTTACTCACTTAACAATGTTGGTGATTCGCTTCCCGACTGTGCCAGGAAAGGTCGTAATATGGAGCAGAAGGTACTTAATAACGGTCTCACTTAGCAGTGGAAATTCTCCTGCTTGGGTTGGACTAGATGATCTACCAGGTCCCTTCCAACTCTGTTATTCTGCTATTCTTTTTTCCTTCCTTCCTTCCTTCCTTCCTTCCTTCCTTCTATCCATCCTTCTTTCCTTCCTTCCTTCCTTCTATCCTTCCTTCCTTCCTTCCTTCCTTCCTGTTGGACTAAATAACCTCCAAGTTCCCTTGCAGCTCTGATATTCTGTTATTCTGTTATTCTCCTTTCCTTCCTTCCTTCCTTCCTTCCTTCCTTCCTTCCTTCCTTCCTTCCTTCCTGTTGGACTAAATGACCTCCAAGCTCCCTTGCAGCTCTGTTATTCTGTTATTCTCCCTTCCTTCCTTCCTTCCTTCCTTCCTTCCTTCCTTCCTCCCTCCCTCCCTCCCTTCCTTCGTGATGGACTAAATGACCTCCAAGCTCCCTTGCAGCTCTGTTATTCTGTTATTCTCCTTTCCTTCCTTCCTTCCTTCCTTCCTTCCTCCCGCCCTCCCTCCCTCCCTCCCTCCCTCCCTTCCTTCCTTCCTGTTGGACTAGATGACCTCCAAGCTCCCTTGCAGCTCTGTTATTCTGTTATTCTCCTTTCCTTACTTCCTTCCCTCCTTCCTTCCTTCCTTCCTTCCTCCCTCCCTCCCTCCCTCCCTCCCTTCCTTCCTTCCTGTTGGACTAGATGACCTCCAAGCTCCCTTGCAGCTCTGTTATTCTGTTATTCTCCTTTCCTTACTTCCTTCCCTCCTTCCTTCCTTCCTTCCTTCCTCCCTCCCTCCCTCCCTCCCTCCCTTCCTTCCTTCCTGTTGGACTAGATGACCTCCAAGCTCCCTTGCAGCTCTGTTATTCTGTTATTCTCCTTTCCTTACTTCCTTCCTTCCCTCCTTCCTTCCTTCCTTCCTTCCTTCCTTCCTCCCGCCCTCCCTCCCTCCCTCCCTCCCTTCCTTCCTTCCTGTTGGACTAAATGACCTCCAAGCTCCCTTGCAGCTCTGTTATTCTGTTATTCTCCTATCCTTCCTTCCTTCCTTCCTTCCTTCCCTCCCTCCCTCCCTCCCTCCCTCCCTCCCTCCGGGTTGGACTAAATGACCTCCAAGCTCCCTTCCTTCCAATTCTGTCATTCTGGGCTCAATTGTGGATTGTGTATATTTGGCAGCCTTACGTCAGCAAGCTAAGCGGTCCCTAGATCTGGTGTGTTGCAGCTGCTTCACCCCCGACATCTCCCAGTTGTGTTGTTTTCGACACGCAATCGGTTTTTGTGCGGGGAGGCCCCGTTTAATCCCTTGCCAAGCGGAGGGGAGGCTCTAACTGTTTGTTCTTGCCACCCACGCCAATCGCCTGGGGGTAACAGAAGGTGCTGCTGACACACACACCCTCTGCATCACAAACGCATCACAAGCCTGGGAGGACTGCCAAAAACGCAACTGTGAACATGCCAGGGGTCCCCCAGAGGTCCTCCATCCGTGGCGAGGGGGTTTGTTTCTGCCAACCCTCGCACGCCCAGTGTGAACAAAGAGAGTTCACACACACCTCTCTCCGTTTGGTGTTGGCATTGGCCCTTGTTTTCTTTTTTTATTATTATTATTTTCAATGGGATGTAATCTTATTTTTACTATTTTGCGATTTTATTTTATGATTTTATTAGCATAATTGTACTGTCTTAGCGCCCCATCTTATCAACTTGTCTTTTTAATTTCATTTAATTTAACTTAATGCGACTTTATTTTATTTTATTAATTTCATTACTTTTTATTACTTTTTACCTTCGTTTTGTCATATATATATATTTTTTAATTATTAGCGTGTCGTGTTGTGTTGCATTGCTGCATTTGGTTCCATTCGGCTTTTTTGAATTTGATTTCATCTTATCTTGCCTTTTTAATTTAATTTCACTTTGTTTTATTTACTTTTTATTGCATTACTTTTCATTTTCATTTTTCGGTTTTTATTATTATCGCGTTGGGTTGCATTATTTTGTTTTGTTTTATCTGACTGTTTAAATTTAATTTAAACCTTACTTTTTAATTTAATTTAACTTTATTTTACTTACTTTTTATTTCATTACTTTTCATTAGTTTTTATTTTAATTGTTTGGTTTTTATTATTATCGCGTTGTGTTACATTATTTTGTTTTGTTTTATCTGACTGTTTAAATTTAATTTAAACCTTACTTTTTAATTTAATTTAACTTTATTTTATTTACTTTTTATTTCATTACTTTTCATTACTTTTTATTTTAATTGTTCGGTTTTTATTATTATTGTGTTATGTTGCATTATTTTGTTTTGTTTTATCTGACTGTTTAAATTTAATTTAAACCTTACTTTTTAATTTAATTTAACTTTATTTTACTTACTGTTTATTTCATTACTTTTCATTATTTTTTATTTTAATTGTTTGGTTTTTATTATCATCGCATTGTGTTGCATTATTTTGTGTTGTTTTATCTGACTGTTTAAATTTAATTTAAACCTTACTTTTTAATTTAATTTAACTTTATTTTATTTACTGTTTAATTCAATTTAATTTAATTCAATTCAACTAATTTAATTTAATTTAACTTTATTTTATTTACTGTTTAATTCAATTTAATTTAATTCAATTCAACTAATTTAATTCAACACCGCATAACTTTATTTTATCACTTTCTCTTACATTTTATTTTAATTTTTCATCTTTTTACTATGATCGTGTTGCATCGCATTGTTCTGTATTATTTGAGTTTTTCAATGTAATTTCCTATTTTATTTTACTCGCCACCACAATGACCGTTGTAACTTCGAGCCATCCTCAAAGGAACGGCTGTGTGTTAAGATGAGAACTAACTGTATTTTATGCGATTATTCTCTTTATTGAATTTTGAGGCTGTCCGTCTTCCCTGCCGAAGGGATGGCTTACAAAAGTTACAAAAAAACAAGGAAAAAGAATTAAAGTAATGAATAGTCAGCCAGCTTAGAGCGATGGTTTCAAACAGGAAACAACGGGCAGTTTCATTCAATAATAAAAACCACTTTTTAAAAAGATATTTTTAAAATGTGTGTGTGTGTGTGTATGTATATGTATGTGTGTGTAGGTATGTGTATATATATATGTTATATTTTGTGTTATATTTGTGCTGATAAATAAATAAAGGGAGACTAGTATAGATCTATTTCAAGCTATTTAGCTCTCATCAGCTAGCCATACCCTTACTGGGATTCGAACCTGTAGTGTAGTGCATCTTAGGCAGACGTCTTAGCCATTAAGCCACAAGTTCTCCTCCTTATCAGCTGAAGCCAGGGAAGAAGGTATATATTTAGTGTCACAACCCCTGGTAAGCCCCAATTATGGGAGGAAGCTAATTGCTTCCATCATCTGTCAATCGGCTCGTCACAAGAGTCCATCACGACAGAAACCCAAGATTTTTACTGTTGCCTTTGTTATATTTTGTGTTATATTTGTGCTGATAAATAAATAAAGGGAGACTAGTATAGATCTATTTCAAGCTATTTAGCTCTCATCAGCTAGCCATACCCTTACTGGGATTCGAACCTGTGCTATATTACATCTTAGGCAAACGTCTTAGCCATTAAGCCACAAGTTCTCCTCCTTATCAGCTGAAGCCAGGGAAGAAGGTATATATTTAGTATCACAACCCCTGGTAAGCGCCAATTATTTATCAGCACAAATATAACACAAAATGTGTAACAAAGGCAACAGTAAAAATCTTGGGTTTCTGTCGTGATGGACTCTTGTGACGAGCCGATGGACAGATAATGGAAGCAGTTAGCTTCCTCCCATAATTGGGGCTTACCAGGGGTTGTGACACTAAATATATGCCTTCTTCCCTGGCTTCAGCTGATAAGGAGGAGGACCTGTGGCTTAATGGCTAAGATGTTTGCCTAAGATGTAATATAGCACAGGTTTGAATCCCAGTAAGGGTATGGCTAGCTGATGAGAGCTAAATAGCTTGAAATAGATCTATACTAGTCTCCCTTTATTTATTTATCAGCACAAATATAACACATATATATATGTTGGGGAGGGGGGGGGTTGCATGTGTGCTGATAAATAAATAAATAAAGGGATACTTTATTTTATATATATATTTATACACATACAGAGAGAGAGAGAGAGAGAGAGAGAGAAACACACAGCTGTTTGTGTAAATACAGCCGGCTCGTTCGGTGAGAAAGGTTATGGAGCCGGCTGCATTCTTACACGCCCACGCCCTTTTCCCTCTTGCACACGTGCTGCAGGTGTGCCCAAGGGCATAGAAAATATTACGAATTTCCTCCCCGTCTTCTATTTTCTTCCAACGCCAGGACGGAAACGAAACCTGCAAGGAAAAAGAAAAAGGAGAAAAAATATATATATTATCTGTCCAGACAATCAGTTTTTAGTGACCTGTTTTTGGAGGGTGATTCATGCTACACGCATGTTAAAAATGCCATAGGCCCTTGTCTGCGAGCCGCTGCCCCTCCGGCATTTCCCAGAATCCCCCGCTCGGTGCTAGCTCGGGAAATTATTCCCCACGGACTGGGGCTGCAGGGGGGAGGGGGGCACAGGATGCTGAGGTGGGTACGGGTGGTCCTCGATTACGACCCCAAGCGATGCGGAGTGAGACATTTTTAAAAGTGAGTTTTGCCCCGTATTACGACCTTTCTTGCCTCCGCCGTTAAGTGAATCGCTGCAGTGGTTAGGGTAATTAAATCCTTGGCTGAAGACACCAATTGAGCGAAATTTAAACGAAATCTGTTCTGTTTTTTTATTATCTTTCTGGTCTAACCACCGTTGTTAAACGAACCACTGCGTTTGTTTCTGTTAGTGACATGGTTGTTAAGTGAGTTCTGGCTCCCCGGTTGACTTTGCCCGTCTGACGGTCACAAAAAAATGGGATCACGTCAGAAATGTGAGTCAATTGGTCAAGGGTCCGAATTTTGATCAGGTGGAGCCATGAAAAGGGGTGAAAAAAAAACGGATCATCTCACTTGCTTTTTTCAGCCCCGTTGTTACTTTGAACCGTCACTAAATGAACCGTTGTGATGCCGAGGACTATCTGTACAAGCAAGAGGCCCTACAGGGTGCATTTGGACGAGGGGGGGGCGATCCTTAAACCCAGTTAGGATGGCTAAAAAGATAAATCACGCAGCGGGTGTCGACCGCAGGAAGTTTAAGATGGGTGGACTTCAATTCCCAGAATTCCCCAGGCTGCCTGGGGAATCCTGGGAGTTGGAGTCCACCCATCTTAAGCTTAAGATTGCAATCCTTGGGTTCACAAAAGGCTATATATTCACACAACCCACTGAAGCACAAGCCAGCCAGCATTGTTTGAGTCCCAGGGATCGGCGACTTTACTCACGTCAAGCCAGGATTCTACAAACTTTGAACCTTAAAGGTTTGGAGACAAGGTTTTGGGGTTTATACAAGAGGGGTTTGTCCCCATGGTGCCATGGAAGGGAGCCCCTTCCCCATTCATCCCCCTCACCGTCTCCCCCATCTCCCCGGGGACCTCCACTCACTCCACTGCGCAGGAGACCAGTCCGAGGAAGAAGCAGGATCCAGAAATGTAGAGGAACAGCCGGATGATCTTTGGCAAACCCTGGTATTCTGTTGGGGGGGGGGGGGGCAGAAGAGAAGCAGGCAAGCTGGAAGGGCAGGAATTGAGGGCAGTGGTCCCAGACAGCGGGATCCACCTGCTCGTAGCATTTCGTGCGGCCGAGCCATCGTTCACCCGCGGAACCTCCTGCCACAAGAGGTGTGCATTAGAGCAGCGGAAGAGGAATGGCTGGAGGAGGAGGGGGGAATGGGAGGAAACTGGGAGAACTGGGAAAGCTCAGCTAAGGAGGGAGGGTCCTGCTACCTCAACCCCCAGGGGGCGGGGGCAGGGAGGGAAAGGAGGCGGGGCCAGCCCCTCACCTGGATAGCAGGTCCTCATGTCCCAACAACGAATCTCCACCCGGCGACAGGTAGAGCAATTGAAGAGCGAGGCCACCACATCTGTAGGAAGGAACCCAGAAAGGGATTCTCGTTTTCCCTGTTTTGGCGACCGCGACGGGACATTTTTATTGCATGGCAGACTGGGGGATTCTGGGAATTGAAGTCCACCCGTCTTGGGAAATGGCCATGTTTGAAGACCCCTGGATTGGAATCAGGGCAGGGCAAAAAAGTCAAAATGGCAGCCGCGGTGTGGCACGACCATCTTAATCTCTTCTGACCCCCCAAATAAATTTCAAAAGCCTCGTTGTGAGAAAAACGAATCCTTCCAGCTTCTCTCTTCCTCTTTTCTGCAGCAATATTTGTTTCCCTAGGTCACACCGTCCTCAACCTACGGCCGTCCGTTTAGCGGCCGTTACGTCAGCGCTGAAAAATGTGACTGACGACCATTTTTTTTTCACACTAATTACCATTGCGGGCATCCCCGCGGTCCCGCGATCAAAATTTAATCGTTTGGCAACCGACTGACGTTTATGACGGTCCCCAAGTCACGGGATTCCCTTTCTGACCAGCGAAGTCAATGGGGGGGAGCCAGATTCACTTAACGACCAAGTTACTAAGTGAACAACTGCAGGGATTCATTTAACAACGGTGACAAGAAAGAGGACCAAACAGGAAAAATTTCATTTAACAACTGGGTTGCTTCGCTCAATTGTGGTCGTAAATTGAGGACTATCTAATTGCAAGGGGATCTGCCATTATTTTATTTTATTTTATTATTTTATTTATATTATTTTATTTTATTATATTTATATTTTATTATTTTATTTTATTTATATTTTATTTTATTATTTTATTTATATTATTTTATTATTTTATTTTATTTTTATTTTATTATTTTAGTTTATTTATATTATTTTATTATTTTATTTTATTTATATTATTATTATTATTTTATTTATATTTTATTATTTTATTTTATTTATTTTTATTATTTTATTATATTTATATTATTATTATTATTTTTTATATTATTATTATTATTATTATTTATACTTTATTCATTAAACATGAAATCAGTCAAATGAACATTTAAAAATGTATTTTAATAAATAAATAAATAAATAAATAATTTATGTATACATTTTATTTATTTATTATAGTTATTATTATTGTTAGGTTTTATTCATTAAAATGCAACTCAGTCAAATGAACATTTCAACTGAGTTCCGTATTTAATGAACAAAAGTAAATTATATTATTATTATTATTATTATTATTGTACAATTGTATCACAGCGGCCAGTTGTTTCGCCGGATTTGGCATTGGTTACTAGTCGGGCCCCACCCAGGGGCCTAGGACGTCGTAACATATTTTCGTAATATGCGTGCAGATCCAAGCAGTGCGGCTTTTTGCATTTGACTGATGGTGATTTTGTCAATTTTTAACTGTTTTAAATGTAATTCCAGTGCTTTTGGAATAGCACCCAGTGTGCCGATTACCACTGGAATTACCACTGCTGGTTTGTGCCATAGTCGTTGAATTTCGATTTTTAAGTCCTGGTATCTTGCGATTTTTTCATGTTCCTTCTCGGCGACCCTGCTATCACCTGGTATTGCGATGTCTATGATTGTGACCTTATTTTTCTCAACCAGTGTGATGTCTGGTGTATTATGCGCCAGTATTTTGTCGGTTTGTATACGGAAATCCCACAAGATCTTGACCATCTGATTTTCTGTGACTTTTTCAGGCTGATGTTCCCACCAGTTTGTTGCGGTTTTAATATTATAATAATAATTATTATTATTATTATTATTATTATTATTATCATCATCATCATCATCATCATCATCATCATCATCATCATCATCCATATCTCTATTATTATTTACTTTTATACATTGAACATGAAACAGTCAAATGGACATTTAAAAGTGTATTTTAATTAATAAATAACATGTATAAATTTTATTTGTTTATTAATTATAGTTATTATTATTATTAACTTTTATTCATTAAAATGAAACTCAGTCAACTGAACGTTTAAACTGAGTTTCATGTTTAACGAATAAAAGTAAATTATTATTATTACCATATTATTATTATTCATATTATTCATATCATTCATAATATTCTTACTATACTTTTATTCATTAGACATGAAACTCAACATTTAAAAATGTAACATAAATATTGACTGGCACTGATGGTGGTTATTAGTATTATTAGTATTACATTATTAGTGTTAGTATTATTGTTATTATTAATAGGAGTATTAGTATTATTAATATTAATGTTATTTTTATTATTATTTGTATTATTCTTATTATTTTACACTTTCCTGTCCTCCAATCCTCGCGGCCGCTTATCAGGACTTAAAAATGCAAAACAGAAACCCCAATGCAATTAAAATCAAAATCGGCCTTTTAAAATCAATCCCTGGATATTAAAATAATTATCCGTCCGAGGATAATTAGGAGAAAAACTTACGACAGGCAGGCGGGCACAGAGCTGGAGAGAGAGAAAGAAAGAGAGAAGACAAATCACCTAAAAACGAAAGCAGAGATAGAACAAATATCCCCCAGATAATGAAAAAAATTCAGAGTAAATAAACCTTTGCCTGATCATCACTGAGGACTAGATCCTTTGTGCGATGTGCAAAACTTTCTAGGACGAAGGACGCTTTGGGGATTGGCGTGTGCTGTTCTCGCACATTTACTTTTGTAAAATCGTTGTCACCATCTTCATGGAACGACCCCCATAATCCCTTGCAGAGGTGGAATCTGGGCAGCTGAATGGAACTGTGTGTTTACTGGCCGGATGCCTTTCCCTGTCGCCAGGGCGGAGTTTTGTTCGGCAGATCTATTCTCATTTATTTTCAAAAATGAACGAATTTTGTATGCTGCCCGTCTCATGCCATCCAAAAGGGACAGCCCTGGCAATCCCTTGATGTCTGTCCATTATCCAAGATTATCCATGCCATCTGATTTCCTAATATATCTATTATTATTTATTTGATTTTTTTAAAAAAATAAATCCTCCCTTTATAATATGAAACTCCTGGGTCTGTTTGATCATTTGGTTCCGAGAGTCAACTCAACGCCCTTTGCAGACAAATGTCAAGATCAGAAGGAACCCACAAGGTCATCCAATCTGACCCGTCCTGCCAGCTGAGCTCCCTCTCTAAGGAAGGTCCCAGCCAAATTCTTCTGCACCCAAGCCCCGGATTTGATGCTGCTTGTAAAATACAGGCAGTCCTCGACTTACAACCTTTCCTTTAGTGACCGTTCAAGGTGACAACGGCACTGCAAAAAAATGAGCCCTATTTCACACTTAACGACCCTGCGGTCACCTCATCCACATTCAGACAATCGACTCATATTTATGACGGTTTCAGCATCCCAGGAGGGGCGGGGTGTCGCATGATCCCTTTTTGCGACCTTCCTATCAAGCGAAGTCCATGGGGAAGCTGGATTCACTTAATGACCACGTGATT
>NW_022473630.1:22641-30141 GCF_009769535.1 Thamnophis elegans
CAGGGCCGCCTTGCCTTCTGTCCTTAATTAGCGCGATGGCATTCCAGGGCTAATGACGCCTCCGTCTCCCAGGCGGGGAACCAAACCAACCAGCTCCTTAAGTGGAAAGCAGGCCTCCTCCGCATCGAGCAGGGCCCCCGTTTCCAGCCGCACGTAATCCCTCGTCGTGCTTGTCTGAACGCACACCCTCCCGCAAAGGTTTTAGTGTTTTTTTCCGGTGGCAGCGTTGCAAAACCGGCATGGAATTTCAGGCTGGCTGGCTGAGTCACCCAGGCTCCGTGGCGTGATTCGGCGGCCTTGGCTCACCCCAGGCCTTATTCCGCCCCCTCCTGACCCTCCACCCAGTCCCAGGCAGAAAAAGTCCCAAGGTGGCGACTTCGAAGAGAGGTGGACTTCAACTCCCAGAATCCCCCAGCCAAACTCAGCACAGTTGAAATCGGTGCTTGTCAAACTTGGGGACTTTAAGACTGGTGGACTTCAACTCCCAGAATCCCCCAGCCAGCATGCTTTGCAAAGGCTGCTTAAATCAGTGCTTTTCAACTTGGGAAATTTTAAAAAAGGTGGACTTCAATTCCCAGAATTCCCCCAGCCAGGTTCAGTACAGTTTCAGTCCGTGCTTGTCAAACATGGGGACTTTAAGACTGGTGGACTTCAACTCCCAGAATCCCCCAGCCAGGTTCAGTACAGTTTCAGTCCGTCCTTGTCAAACTTGGGGACTTTAAGACTGGCGGACTTCAACTCCCAGAATCCCCCAGCCAGCATGCTTTGCAAAGGCTGCTTAAATCATTGCTTTTCAACTTGGGAGATTTTTAAAAAAGGTGGACTTCAACTCCCAGAATCCCCCAGCCAAACTCAGCCCAGTTGAAATCGGTGCTTGTCAAACGTGGGGACTTTAAGAGAGATGGACTTCAACTCCCAGAAGTCCCCCCAAAGTCTTAATGCGAAGCCGGGTGAGGAATTCTGGGAGTTGAAGTCCACTAGTCTTAAAAGTGTCCATGGTTGGAGACCCCCTGCTCCAAAGGACCACCCCGGGGGAGGTGACTTGATCCAACTTCCCAAGCTTCTCTCTCTTTCCATCCCAAGGTTCAAAGTTCTCCATGCGAAGGGTTTGGAGAGAGCCGTCCTTAAGGATGTTGCATCCTGTTGCTAAAGGAATAAACATGGTTAAGCCAAACCATCTGGCTTTCACGCCCTGGCTTGAAGCTGGTGAGTCAGCCACAGGAGCCGCCATAAAGCTGCCTCACCACCTTTCCTGCTGCGGGACGGACGGCTCGGCACGTCCCACCTAGGCCAGGGAAGGTGTCTGGGACTGGCTACCTTGCCAGTCGCCTCTCTGCCCGAACATGGAGACCCTTTTGGAGAAGGCCCAGGGGCCGGCCATCGGCGGGGTTGACTGAACCCCTAGACACGAGAACGTCGTGGTTGTTCCGTCGTTAGAGGCTTTTAAGAAGAGATTGGAGCGCCAATTGTCTGAAATGGTCTAGGGTCTCCTGCTCGAGCAGGGGGCTGGACTAGAAGACCTCTAAGGCCCCTTCCAGCTCTGTTTCTATGATCTTGGGCAGTGGGTTGGACTAGAAGACCTCTAAGGTCCCTTCCAGCCCTGTTTCTACGATCTTGGGCAGGGGGTTGGACTAGAAGATCTCTAAGGTCCCTTCCAGCCCTATGTTTCTATTATCTTGGGCAGGGGGTTGGACTAGAAGATCTTTTAGGCCCCTTCCAGTCCTGTTTCTATGATCTTGGGCAGGGGGTTGGACTAGAAGATCTCTAAGGCCCCTTCCAGTCCTGTTTCTATGATCTTGGGCAAGGGGTTAGACTAGAAGATCTCCAAGGCCCCTTCCAGCCCTGTTTCTATGATCTTGGGCAGTGGGTTGGACTAGAAGACCTCTAAGGTCCCTTCCAGCCCTGTTTCTATGATCTTGGGCAAGGGGGTTGGCCTAGACTAGAAGAACTCTAAGGTCCCCTCTAGCCCCACGTTTCTATGATCTTGGGAGGGGGTTGGACTTGAAGACCTCTAAGGTCCCTTCCAGCCCTATTTCTATGATCTTGCGCAGGGGGTTGGACTAGAAGACCTCCAAGGTCCCTTCCGACTCTGTTATTCTGCATCGAACTATCCTCAGCCTCCGAAAGGGGCTCATTCCGGCAGCCAACCAGATTCCTCGCCGCCTGACTGATGCAGAGGGGAGGATCTGGATCTGGTGGATCGAGGAATCCTTTAATGCATGGTTTACATCAAAGATACACACATATCAAGGCTGGATGTTGAGCACAACGGTCGCTCTTAGCCAGGGAAGAGGTCAAACGTAACTCGAACCTCTGACCAATGTCCCCGTTGCGCTAAGTTTGCAGTCAAAGCAGGCAGGTAATCCTCGACTTAACGACCAATGAGTTTAGCGACGGTTCAGAGTTACGACGGACCTCCCCGAAAGCTACTTACGACCCTTGTTTGTAAAATTGATGGGCTGCCCCACTTTATGACATAATTTCCCCCTGTTTCCAGCCAAATATGTACATAGGAATACATTGATTTCCTTACTCATGGCATTCACGTTGTGGCTCACTTAATGACCGTCACATAAAAAAAAAAAGAAGGCATAAAATTGGATGCGGTCATAATGCATCCCTTGATTTATGATTGTCCTGACTTAAAATGGGGAATCTGGGCACCATGGGGTGTGTGGTGTGTGTCTTAACACCATTCAGCCCAACATTTCGGTCGCTAAGCGAGACAGTTGTAAAGTGAGCGCCGCCCCATTGTACGACTTTCCCGGCCGCCGTTGCTAAGCGAATCGCCGCCACTGTTCAGCGAGTCCCACGGCTGGGAAGTGACTCCAGCTTCCTGGTTGAAAAAGGTCGGAAAAGGGGGGGCACAATGCAACAGGCACAAGTACATGCCAGTTGCCGAGCCTACGAATTTTGATCCTCTTTTTTGTGTGTGTCGTCGTAACTTCGAACCGTCACTAATGGTTGCAAGTTGAGGACTCACTGTAAAGTCCGAAACAGAGGGAGGAAGGACGGAGGTTGTCGAAGTCTGAGTCTCAAGGTGGCCGCTTCCACCTTGAGTGCGAACCAAGGAATCTAGCCAGCATCTAAACCAGGATGGTTGATTGTCCACTTGGGGGGGGGGGAACCTCTGGGTGGGTGGGTGGGCTTCCCGGTCCCCTCCCTTAATTATTCATCTCCAACTCGCAGATGAAGCCGTAGAGCCGGCTACAGTGGTCATCGTTCCAGCAGCCGTTCCGGTGGAGGTGGGCGCAATCTTCCGGGCCCCCCAGTTCGTGGTCGTACCAGTTGTCCGGTTGTTCTGGGCACCAGTCCCTGGGTCAGAGAGGGAAGGCGGAAGATCGGGGTGAATTTGGTTAGGCGTTGGTTAGGTTGTTGATGCCTTCCAACACGACTGCACCCAGCCCAGAAATGATGAAACCAAATGAAATAGTAAAATCAAATGGAATATTAAATGTTAAAATGAAATATAAAATACTAAAATAAAATGAAATGAAATGTAAAATACTAAAATGAAATTAAATGAAATATAAAATACTAAAATAAAATGAAATAAAATGAAATATAAAATACTAAAATAAAATGAAATGAAATGTAAAATATTAAAATAAAATGAAATAAAATGAAATATAAAATACTAAAATAAAATGAAATAAAATGAAATATAAAATACTAAAATAAAATGAAATGAAATATAAAATATTAAAATGAAATAAAATGAAATATAAAATACTAACATCAAATGAAATATTAAATATTAAAATGAAATATTAAATATTAAAGTAAAATGAAATGAAATGTAAAATATTAAAATGAAATATAAAATACTACAATAAAGTGAAATGAAATGAAATATAAATACTAAAGTGAAACGAAATGAAATGTAAAATACTAAAATGAAATAAAGTGAAATATAAAATGCTAAAGTAAAATGAAATGAAATATAAAATCTTAAAATGAAATAAAATGAACTATAAAATACTAAAGTAAAATAAAACAAAATATTAAATATTAAAATAAATGAACTATAAAATACCAAAGTAAAATAAAATGAAATATGAAATACTAAAATGAAATGAAATAAAATATTAAAATGAAATGAAATATAAAGTATTAAAATGAAACAAAATCATAAAATAAAATAAAACAAAATATAAAATACTAAAGTAAATAAAAAAAACTAAACTAAACTAAAATAAAGGTACTCTCTAGTGGCGGTCACGTGACTGTGGGACGCCGCCACCGGTCGTAACTACGAAGCGGTACACACACAAAAGCGGGATCTGCCCTGCCGTTACGCCCGGCGTAACTGTGAGGACAGGTCATCCGTAGCTATTAAAAAGTCCGTCGGGACTTTGGTCCTCAAGCAGCCCGTCCTAAGTGGAGGACTACCCGCGTAGAACAATTTTCGGCAGATTTAAGACGGCTAGAGTTCCATTCCCAGAATTCCCCCGCTGCGCTAAACAGAGAGGGGGGAGGGAGGGGGTTGGTCTAGATGACCTCGAAAGGTCCCCTCAGGGCTGACTATCCATGGGGAATTCTGGATGGTTGGTGGCGGGGGGGGGGGACACCTACCGTGACACCATTGTGTAGGGCGAATTGTCGACCCACTTCCAGCTGCCGCTACTGTCCGTCAATCCGATCCACATATAGTTGGGCTTGACACGGATCGCCACGAATTGCTGTCAAAAAAAAAGGGGGGGGGAGTTGAGACCCCCCACAGCACCCGAAAATCTTGCTCTACCACTGAAGAAATATCCACCCCAGCACAGAATACTAAATATAATAAAGAAATATCTCGTCAAATACACCGAGTAGTAAAATTAGATAGGTAGAAATATCTCTTTGAGCAACTTTACGGTGTGTGTGTGTGTGTGTGTGTGTGTGTGTGTGTGGACTTCAACTCCCAGAATTCCCCAGCCAGCATATCTAGTTCCCTCCTTAATTAATTGTTACGCCATACAGCCCGTATTTAACCGGTTTATTGATTTAGTTTCTCGTGGATGGTTCCATCCCGTCTCGCATTTTCCTGAAATCAAGATATATTACGTCGACTTCATTCCCACCGTCTATTAAGAAAGTGACTCGATTTTTAAAAAAAATGCAAAAATTAGTCTAACCACATTGGTTCTTATTTATGCTGAATTTTGATAAGTTTTGGTTGGCTGGGGAATTCTGGGAATTGAAATCCACTCCTCTTAAAATGGTCCAAGTTGAAAAAATATTGGTCTCCAATCTTGGCCCCTTTAAGACTGGTGGACTTCAACTCCCAGGATTCCTCAGCCAGCAAACTTGGTTCCTTTAAGACTGGTGGACTTCAACTCCCAGGATTCCCCAGCCAGCAAACTTGGTTCCTTTAAGACTGGTGGACTTCAACTCCCAGGATCCCTCAGCCAGCTATGCTGAGAGAGGAATTGTGGGAGTTGAAGTCCACACTTCTTAAAGGGGCCATGTCTGGAGACCCCCAAAACTGCTTCCTGGGTCAAACAGCCACCCAGGTATGGCCGTCTACCTGCTCCTCGTAGGAGTTGATGATCACCAGGTGAGCATCGAAGCTTTCGCACTCGGCTTTGGCGTCCTGCCACGACGTCCCCACTAGGTTTTCCCAGTAGCAGCTTTTCCGAAATGCATCCCATCCTCTGGGACAACAGGCCTCCGTCCGGCCTGGGAAGGAGAGAGAGAGAGAGAGAGAGAGAGACCTTCAGCTGTGCTGGACTACAACACCCATCAGGCTGAGCTAGCCTTGCCTCTCCTTCTGGGCGGTGAGAAAAGCCCGCCATCGTAAAGGACTGGCGTCTTCTCGGGCCGTTTTCGGGGCAGCAAAAATGCTTTCATGTAGGGAGGGTCCTCGGCTTACGGCCGCAGCGGAGCCCTGAAACATCCGTCGTTAAGCGAGACGTTTACGAAACGGGTTCCGCCCCTCCCTTACTTTACAACCTTTCTGGCCACCGTTGTTAAGCAAATCCCCCCCAGCGGGCAAGCGAGTCGCGTGGTCATTAAGCGAGTCAAATGTGACTTTGCTTGTGGCGGAAGGTCACAAAAAGGGGATTTACCTGACACCCCTCCCACCCCCACCCCACCCCGGGACGCTGTGACCGTTGTAAATACGAATCGGTCTAAATTTTGATCGCGTTGGGGGGAGGGGGAGAATGTCCGTGTCCCTTTTTTCCCAACAGCCACTAAACGAATCGTCGTAAGTCGGGGACGACCAATACGATTCTTAGTCCCGTTTTGAAGGTGTGAGGGTGTTTGCTATTTTTAAACTGTTTTCGTTGTATCTTTTGTGTTTTTCTGACATTTTTTTGTACGCCGCCCGGAGTCCTTCCGGGATTGGGCGGCGTATAAATATATTTAATAAGTAAATATTTAATAAAGAAAGAAAGAAGAAAGGAAAAGAGATGGAAAGGAAAAAAATGAAAGAAAGAAAGAAGAAAGAGAAAGAAGGAAGGAAGGAAGGAAAAGAGATGGAAAGAAAGAAAAAGAAAAGAATAAATAAATAAATAGTAAATAAATAATTCTTCCTTCCGCCCATCCGGGAGGCCCGGCGGAGAATAAAAGCAAGAGAAAAACATCCGGAAACCGAGAAAATGTGGCAGAACTGGCTGGGTGGGTCCAGCCCAAATTTAGGGCGAGGCGCCAGTGAGCCCCCGCAGGAGTTATTTCTGGTGCCCCAAAAAATGCAGGTGGCACCCGAAGACGTTTGCAGACGACACCCGGCCGAATAAACGGCAGGGAGAAAAGATGGCCGGGGGGTGGGGTGGGTTTGGGGGGCCCTTCCCATCCTTTGGTGATTCATCCCGGAATCCATTCCAAACCAGGGCCAAACAAGGTGGGAGGGGAGGGATATTCCCATCATGCACTGGGGGGTCATCAGCATCCTCGGCTCAGCCTCCGAGCGAAGCAGCCCAGCCACAAAGAAACATCATCAGCCCCGGGATGCGATTTGGCTGAGGGGAAAGGCTACGATGGAGGGTGGGTGGGTGGGTGGGTCTCAGAGCTTGGTGGGTGTGGAGGAACGTCTCCTGACCCATCTATGGAATGTCATCAGTGCTGGAAGGGAGTGGTGTTTGCAGAGAGGAGGGGGAAGAGGAGGAGGACTGTGTGGGGTCCTTGGGGGAGGGGTGTCTCTGAGCTTGGGGGGGGGGTTCCCTGGCAGACATTTTGTGACCCAACTAGGTAACATCATCAGCGCTTGAAGGGAGTGGTGTTTGCAGAGAAGAGGAAGAGGAGGAGGAGGAAGAGGAGGACTGTGGGGTCCTTAGTGATCTCTGAGCTGGGTGGTTTTCTTGGAGACGTTTCATGACCCAGCTAGGCAATATCATCAGTGCTGGAAGGAAGGAGGAGGAAGGAAGGATAATTTGATGCCCTTAATGCTCTCTGAGCTGATTGGTTTCCTTGCAAACGTTTCATGACCCAACTAGGGAACGTCATCAGTGGTGGAAGAGTTGCGGGAGGAGGAGGAGGAGGGGGGGGAGGAGGAGGAGGAGGAGGAGGAGGAAT
>NW_022473630.1:37641-71149 GCF_009769535.1 Thamnophis elegans
TCTGTCTGTCTGTCTATCTATCTATCTATCTATCTATCTATCTATCTATCTATCTATCTTTCTATCTATCTATCTATCTATCTATCTATCTATCTATCTATCTATCTATCTATCTTTTCTCTCTCTGTGTCTGATTGGCTAAGTTGAGGGGGCAGCTGGATTCCCTTAAGAAACCCCGTCACTCACTTAACAAAGGCGGACGTTCGCTTAAACGATTGTGGCAAGAAAAGTCTGTTTAAAAGAGGGCGGAATTCACCTAACGACGGTTCTCGCTCAGCCGCAGGTGTGTGGGGCTCGATGGTGGTCGTAAGTCGAGGTCTGCGAGAACACTTTTGAAAACGGGGGTGGGGGAGACCCTGTCTCTTACTCAGGGGAATTGGGGAGGGGGGGCAAGGATGGAGCCCCCTGCCCAAAGAAGAGCCACGGGGCGTGAATTGCAGAGCATGGGGCCTGGGGGCTTCAGGGGGGGGGTCCGTCTCTGAATAAAGCCCACCTTTGATCCGTGGGGCGTCCTCATTTTCGGGGTCAAACGTCATGGTCAGATCCTGGTAGTCTCGGATCATCTTGAGACTCTTCCTCAAACACCTGGAAGTACAACACAAGGGTCACAAGACCACACACACACACACACACACACACACACACAGAGTGGACCGTTGGCCCTCCTTCCGTTATTTTTCAGGAGCTGCTTTCCTGCAGGCGCTTCTAGGTAGCACTGATGCTGTTCCCTAGCTGGGTCATGAAACGTCTGCAAGAAAACTACCAAGTTCAGAGAGAATGAAGGACCCCATTCTTCTCCTTTCCTTCCTCCTCCTCCTCTTCTCCTCCTTCTCCTTCTCTTCTTCCTCTTCTTCCTCCTCCTCCTCTTCCTCAACTCCCTTCTAGCACTGATGATGTTCCCTAGTTGGGTCATGAAACGTCTTCAAGAAAACTACCAAGTTCAGAGAGAATGAAGGACCCAATTCTTCCCCTTTCCTTCCTCCTCCTCCTCTTCTCCTCCTTCTCCTTCTCTTCTTCCTTTTCTTCCTCCTCCTCCTCTTTCTCAACTCCCTCCTAGCACTGATGATGTTCCCTAGTTGGGTCATGAAATGTCTTCAAGAAAGTTCAGAGAGAATGAAGGACCCAATTCTTCTCCTCCTCTTCCTCCTCCTCCTCTTCCTCCTCTTCCTCCTCTTCCTCCTCCTCCTCTCCTCCTCTTCTTCCTCCTCCTCCTCTTCCTCCTCTTCCTCTTCCTCCTCCTCCTCTTCTTCCTCCTCCTCCTCTTCCTCCTCCTTCTCCTCTTTTCCTCCTCCTCCTCCTCTTCCTCCACTCCCTTCTAGCACTGATGATGTTCCCTAGTTGGGTCATAAAACGTCTGCAAGTTCCCCCCCCCCCCCCAGCGTGGGAGCACCACGGATCCCTCATTTCAACCCTGAGCTGCAAGTATTCCATGTATTGAATATTTATTTACTTTATTCATTTATTTATCTGAAGCATCTGGCTCCAGGATCCTGTCTGCAGGGCCTCCCTGGCTTCCAAAATCATCTTCTGGTCTTTTGGTCAAGGAAGAGACAGCCGGATATCATCTGCACCCCTTGCTGACAGGGGAACAGCTGGCCTCCAGAGGTTGCCGGGTGCTCCAACACTGGAGGTTTTAAAGAAGAGGCTGGACACCCATTGGCCCGGAATGGTCTAGGGTCTCCTGCTTGAGCAAGGGGTTGGACTAGAAGACCTCCAAGGTCCCTGCCAACTCTGTGTTATTTTGGTACTGGGCTCACAACTCGTGGCAGCTTTTCCTGGGGCGAAAAACCCAGAACTGCGGACGAGAACGTGTCTCTTGGGGGGGGGAACCTTCTACAGAACCTCTGAAGGTCCCATTTAGCCCCCTCCCCAGCTCCTCCCCCCCCCACGTTCCCTTCTTTCCTGTCTGAAAGAGAAGGAAATTTCAATATATCTGCCCAGATGAAATAAAGGGAGATTCTGATTTTAAGAGGGGAGAAGATTCTTCTTGGCCTTCAGCCTCCTCCTCCTCCTCCTCCTCCTCCTCTTGCTGTGCCGAAGGGGAAACTGAGGCAAACACCAAACCCGCCAACATGGCTGCTTTTTCCCGGAAGGGTAGCCTCAACGACCCCAAAGATGACTCCTAAACCATTCACCTTGTTCTATTTGTCACGGGTGACACAGCCGCTGGGCTTTCTGCCCGGGGTTTCCCGCTCCCCCAAATGGCTGCCCCTTCCCCACACCTGTTCCCTTCACCCCTCAAAGCCCCCCCACCCCAATTCTCATGTAACCGAAAGACCGTCCCTCAAAGTACACGGAATGGCATAATCGGAGGAGGCTTTGGTGGTCTCCGAACTCGGGGGGCTTCTCACGTGGGTTTAATGACACAACTTGAGGGATATCAGGAGTGCAAGAAAACCAGCAAGTTTAGACCACAGTCCTCCTCCTCCTCCTCTTCTTCCTCTCACAAACCCTTCTAGCACTGATGCTGTTAGCTAGATGGGTCGTGAAACGTTTGCAAGGAAACCACCCAGCTCAGATTGCACCCAGGACCCCCACAGCCTTCCTCCTCCTCCCTTCCTCCTCCTCCTCATCCCATAAGCCCTTCTAGCGCTGACGATATTCCCCAGTTAGTTCACGAAACGCCTGCCAGAAAACCAGAACTGCCAATATTCCTCCTTTTTTTAATCTTTTTCCACCTTTCGTTCCCCCCGCCATCTTTCCTGCCGCGTGAAGCCTCTTCCTTTTTTCCACCTGGTTTTCTGTTTTCTGTTTTGAGGAAGGGAGACTCCTGGCTCGGCTAGTCCAAAACCAAGCCCCCCCCCAAACCCTCCACACACACCCAACACACACCTACCTTCACGGGGATGAAGCTAGTCCTGGTTGAGGTTTTTCGAAGGGACCGTGGCCTTTCTCTCTTTCTGGCCAAGCTTTCGCTCCCCCGCCCCCCTTGTTGATCTTTGCCCTGTCAATAAGTTTCAAAGTTTGTCCAAGTTTGTTAAAAGGGAAGCGGGCAGCTCGGTCTGCACCGCCCCCCAACCTTATATTGGGCTCGATGCTCGCCCCTCCCTCGGCTCTGGGGTCCCCCCCCTCCCTTGGAAAGGGCATTTCCCCAAAGAGAGGAACCGAAAATCCTCAAAACGTGACTCAACAGAGACGCATAAGCCACCATACAGCTGTGCATAAACCGTGTCTTCGGGAGACATATCTCCCAAAAGCTGGAAAGGTGATCAGGCCCTAGGTATTTACTTCCAGATGTGGTGGAGGTGTCCGGAAAGGAGAAAATATTGGGAGAAAATCCACACCTTTTTTGGAAAAAGACAATTAAACAACGTAGAAGACCCGAAACCAGAAATGTTCATTTCCTTTTTGTCAAAACGTTTTTTATTTTATTTTCGTTATATAATAATAATAATAATAATAAAAAAAATGCTTTTGTGAACAAAAGTGTTGTCTGGATTTTTCCCCTTTAACATTTCCACAAAGACACAATTCATTCGCCGTTACATTTCCATTATTTCCAATTTTGGGCTGTATTACTTTCTCCCTTTTTCCCCCGATTTTCATTTTTTTTATGACATATACACACAACGTCATTTTAGCAATAGCAATAGCAGTTAGACTTATATACCGCTTCATAGGGCTTTCAGCCCTCTCTAAGCGGTTTACAGAGTCAGCATATCGCTCCCAACAACAATCCTGGTCCTCATTTTACTCACCTCGGAAGGATGGAAGGCTGAGTCAACCCTGAGCCGGTGAGATTTGAACAGCCGAACTGCAGAACTGCAGTCAGCTGAAGTAGCCTGCAGTGCTGCACTCTAACCACTGCGCCACCTGGGCTCCCCTTCTCTTTAAAAATAAATCAACGTTGTCATTTCTTTTCGATCTATTTTTCTATAAGCAGCTTCTGTCTTCAAGTTCAATTTTTATAACAATTATATATTTGTTTTTATGTGGTTAGGGGTGCAGCACTGCAGGCCACTTCAGCTGACTGCGGTTCTGAAGTTCAGCGGTTCAAATCTCACCGGCTCAAGGTTGACTCAGCCTTCCATCCTTCCGAGGTGGGTGAAATGAGGACCTGGATTGTGGGGGGGTGATATGCTGACTCAATTGAGTCCCCTTCGGGGAAAAGGGCGGCATACAAATGTAATAAATCAATCAATCAAATCAATCAATTTGCTAAAAAATCTGTAAACCGCTTAGAGAGGGCTGAAAGCCCTATGAAGCGGTATATAAGTCTAACTGCTATTGCTATTGCTATTTATATAATATAATAAGCATTTAACATAAATTACACATTTAAGAGTATTAGAATAGCTCACGCACATAATTTAATACATATTATTACCATGTTTACAATATTTCATTCTACTGGTTCATATCATTCTATTAGTCTCCTATTTCTAAATTTCCTTTTCTCTTTTTCTTCTTTTTGAATGTCTTATACCTTTTCTTCTGATTTTTTTACCATTGTTTTTTGGTAGGTTGTTTGGGTATCTTTCCCCCAAATTTCTCTTTTCCGTCTCACGTGATTTCTCTCTGTATTTTGGCCTCGTTTTCATTTTCGGATAGCATTTTCCTTTTTTTCCTCTCTTTGTGCCTCTGCAGATCTCACTAGTATCATCCCGTTGAGTTTTGTTTCCCACTGAAACCAGAAATATTTCTCTTGGGAAAAGAAGAAGAGGAGGGAGGAAGAGAAAGAAAGAGAAGGAGAGAAGGTAGGAAGGAGAAGAAAGAGGGTAGGAATAGGGGAGAAGTAAGGGAAGGAAGAAGGGGATGGAGAGGAGGAAGGAAGGAAGTAGAGAAGGAAGGGAGGGAGAAAATAGAGAGAAAACAAGGTGGTGTCTTAGGATGGTAAACAAAGCATTTTAAACTATACCTTATAACCTTTCAACTGGAATAATAATAATATAAGAATGGCAAAGAAAAAGAATAACTATGTGAATGTATACCTATAATTGTAAGAGAATAAATGATAGTAAGAATATAAAGCATAATATAGGTAAATGATATTTGGTCATAAGTAGCTAAGTTTAAATAAATAAAGAAATGTACATAAAAATGGATAACGAATAAGGGGACCATGAACGCAAGATAGAAATGTATAGTAGGGAAAACACTAACTGCAAAGAAACCGATTCGGAGCTGCGGTATGATATACGATGGAACTTATTGTTCCTATGTTGTTTTTAAGTTATGTGTTTGTTTTTGTTGATGTGCTTATGTGTTTAAAATAAAATAAAAATTATCACCCAGAAATATTTCTCTTGGGCGTAACGCTGGAAGGTTATGGGAAAGGGACCACAAACCTAGTTTTGCATGCACCTACAGTGGCAAGGGGGAGTATCTGCAAAATATTGAAAAAACGAGAACGCTCCATCCGAGGGGGATGTCGCCCGGAAAATGTTAGATTGCGCCGAGAATGGGCAGGCTGGCTTTCAAAATAAAAGACAAAGAAGACACAGGATATATGGCTCGATGTGGAATAGATTTTATGAGAGGTTGGAGACAAGAGGTAAGAAATTAGATGAAGAAAGATCACTGCTAGGTATGAATTAAGTATTAAAAAATGGGCCATAATTTGAAATTTGAATGCCAATAAAATCAACAGAAGTATAAATAAGGCAATATAAAGAGAAATTCAGCTAAAACTACTCTGTGACACTATTACCATTGTCACCAGTATTATGTATGTGTATGTGTGTTTGTGTGTAGATAGGTAGGTAGGTAGGTAGATAGACAGATATATATATCAAATCATCCATATATAGTAAATGCGAAATTTTTTCAGCTTCTTTGGCTGTTTGGTAGCCTAATTTCATTTTTTTTAAGATTATTGATAGTGGGATCATTGTGATGATGAAGAAAAATTATTATTATTATTATTATTATTATTATTATTATTATTATCATCATCATCATCATCATCATCATCATCATCATCTTTTCCAGAATCTTCCCAGGTATTGATTGGTCTGTAGTTTCCTGGGTCTGGTTCTACACCCCCCCCCTTTTTTTGGGGGGGGGAAATGGGAGCTGCATCAGCTCTTTTCCAGTCCTCTGCTAATTCTCTGGTGCGCCAAGATTTTTGGAAGATGCGGTGCAATGGTTCTGAGATGACATCGGCCAGCTCCTTTGGAACTCTGGGATGTAATCCACCAGGTCCCAAGGATTGGAACTTCTCTCTAAATCAGACAAGGTTGGACTGTGGGGTCCTAGTTTCTTTCAGACTTTTCATGACCCAACTAGGGAACATCATCAGTGCTGGAAGGGAGTGAGGGAAGAGGAGGAGGAGGAGGAGGAGGAGGAGGATGATGATGAGGATGATTATGGGGTCCTTGGTGCTCTCTGAGCTGGGTGGTTTCCTTGAAGATGTTTCATGACCCAACTAGGGAACATCATCAGTGTTAGAACGGAGTCGGATTTGCAGAGAGGAAGAGGAGGAGGAGAAGAAAGAGGAAGAGGAGGAGGACTGTGGGGTCCTCAGTGCTCTCTGAGCTTGGTGGTTTTCTTGCAGACATTTCATGACCCAACTAGGGAACGTCATCAGTGCTAGAAGAGGGGGAGGAGGAAGAGTGGAAGAGGGCAAAGAGGAGGAGGAGGAGGAGGAGGAGGAAGATAACTGTGGCGTCCTTGATGCTCTCTGAGCTTGGTGGTTTTCTTGCAGACGTTTCACGACCCAGCTAGGGAACATCATCAGTGCTAGATGGATGTTGGGTTGTGGAGAGAAAGAGGAGGAGGAGGAGGAGGGAGGAGGAGGAGGGAGGAGGAGGAGAAGAGAGGAGGAGGAGGAGGAGGAGGAGGAAAGAACTGATGGGTCCTTGGTGCTCTCTGAGCTTGGTGGTTTTCTTGCAGACGTTTCATGACCCATCTAGGGAACATCATCAGTCTAGAAGGAAGTCGGATTTGTAACGAGGAGGAGGGAGACTACAAGGACTGGGGGGGTGGGGGGGGCTTGCTGCAAGCAGACCACCAAGCTCAGAAAGCCCCAATGATCCCACAATCCTCCTCCTCTTCCCCCCCCCCCTCCGCTCCATGAACCCCACTCCCTTCTACCACTGATGACAGTCCCTACTTGGGTCATGAAACGCCTGCCAGAAAACCACCCAGCTCAGAGAGGACCAAGCTCCCCCACCATCCAATTTTGAGCTACAAACATTTGTCTTCTATTTCAATAATTATTTCTGGAGATTCTCCCCCCCCCCCCAAAAAAAAATCTTGGCTCATTTAAGATGGGTGGGTTCCACTTTAGGACCTTAAGTGACCCCCCCCCTCCCCTCCTCCAAATTCCTGAGAGGGTGTGTGTGTGTGTGTGTGTGTGTTCCTTCTTCACAACCAGCGTTTTCCATCTTCCACGTAGTTCCTCTCCAAAAATAAAGACTTTCGCTTCTGAAATCGAATGCATTTTTTTGGCCTCCCTCCCCCCCCCGCCCCCCCCCGCCGGTGCTGAAGTTGGACCACATGACTCGTAACGGGGGACAACTGTATTTTGCAAATTTGCTGATGGAAAAATTCTAGGTTTCCCTGGAAGTCAGTCAGCAGATGTTGAGTTCAACGCCACCGCAATCTGAACTCAAAATGCGGGGGCTGGTAGAACGTTCTAGAGGAGAACTTCCCACCCGTATGGGGACGTTGTTGACGCTCGTGGTCTCCAAAGTGGGCAAATTTAACACTTGCAGACTTCAACTCCCAGAATTCCCCAGCCAACATGGAACCATAATACCCACTTGGAATCGTCTGTCT
Organism: Thamnophis elegans; assembly: GCF_009769535.1. Classification (NCBI taxonomy): domain Eukaryota; kingdom Metazoa; phylum Chordata; class Lepidosauria; order Squamata; family Natricidae; genus Thamnophis; species Thamnophis elegans. The sequence continues at coordinate 45,364 of NW_022473630.1, forward strand.
GTCTGTCTGTCTGTCTGTCTGTCTATCTATCTATCTATCTATCTATCTATCTATCTATCTATCTATCTATCATCTATTATCTATCTATCTCTATCTATCATCTATCTATCTATCTATCTATCTATCTATCTATCTATCATCTATCTATATCTAACATCTATCTATTATTTACCTATCTACCTATCTATCATCTATCTATCATCTATCTATCTATCTATCTATCTATCTATCTATCTATCTATCTATCTATCTATCTATCTATCTATCTATCTATCTATCTATCTATCTATCATCTATCTATCTATTATTTATCTATCTATTATCTATCTATATCTATCTATCTATCTATCTATCTATCTATCTATCTATCTATCTATCTATCTATCAGCTATCATCTATCATCTATCTATATCTAACATCTATCTATCTATCTATCTATCATCTATTATCTATCTACCTATCTATTATCTATCTATCTATCTATCTATCTATCTATCTATCTATCTATCTATCTATCTAGTATATCTCTATCTCTATCTCTATCTCTATCTCTATATCTATATCTCTGTCTCTCTGTCTGTCTGTCTGTCTGTGTCTGTGTCTCTCTCTCTCACTCTCTCTCTCTCTATCTATCTATCTATCTAGTTATCTATCTATCTATACAGTATCTCTATCTCTATCTCTATCTCCATCTCCGTCCATCCATCCATCCATCCATCCATCCATCCATCCATCCATCCATCCATCCATCCATCTATCTATCTATCTATCTATCTATCTATCTATCTATCTATCTATCTATCTATCTATCTATCTAAATGGCTGTCTGCGTGTGTGTCTGTGTGTGTGTTCCAGCATAACTCTGGAACGCCTGGAGCAATTTCAACCAAACGTGGTACACACTCTCTGGAGACAAATACTGTGGGGGATAAGTAAGATACCCCTAACACCCCTCAGGGTGTGTGTTCTTTTAAGATACAGCCTGTTGTGCCTTCAAATGGCTCCTACTGTACTGCTGTGAAATGGATTCTACTGTACAGTGCACTAGAGTTGCCATGGTAATGGCTTCACAGCACTCCACAAGGGGACTCCCTCTGGTAAGGGGGAAAACCCAACACTAAAAATTACGTTTGGTCCGGATATCTTCCCCCTATAAATAAATACCCGTGCCACACCGGGTTATTGGCTAGCATTGATTAGAATAGAATAACAGAGTTGGAAGGGACCTTGGAGGTCTTCTAGCCCAACCCCCTGCTTAGGCAGGATGCTCTGCACTACTTCAGACAAATGGTGTTTTAAACTCTTCTTCAAAACTTTGAGTGGTGGAGCATTCACAGCTTCTGGGAGTTGTACCCAACTTTGGTCACCACGACATAAAAAGATCACGTTGAAATTCTGGGAAAATGTGTAGAGAAGAACAGCGACAGAGGATTAGAGGACTGGATGACCAAATATCAGAAGAACAGTTGCAGGAACTGGGTAGGTCTTGTTTAACGGCAAAAAGAACCAGAGGTAACAGGATAGCAGTGTTCCAACATTTGAGGGGCTGCCCCAAAGCAAATGGGCTCAACCTATCCTCCTGTTGAAAAGAAAATTATACTTCTGGGCTCAGTTCCAAGTGGGGGGAAAGAGATGGGTGTCAGCGTTCCAAGTATCATGTAGAATTAAATCAGAGTCCAAGGCAAAACGATCCTTAAAGTTCCAATTTAATAAAGCAGACATCTTAGGCACATCTGTGTTAATCCCAATTCTGGGAATTGCATCAGAAACCCACCCAGTTAAAAGTTCATGATCTTGTCCCCACACCAGTGGTGGATTTCAAAACTTTTTGGAACCTACTCTGTGGGTGTGGCCTCCTTTGTGGGAGTGGCTTGCCGGCCATGTGTTTTCTTTCTTTCTCTCTCTCTTTCTTTCCTTCCTTTTGTCTCTCTGTCCCTTTTTTCTTTTTTTCTTTCATCTCCCTCTCACTCTTTTTCTTTCTTTTTTCTTTATTTATTTCTTCCTTTCTTTCTCTTTCTCTCTCTCTCTCTGTGTCAGTCTGTCTGTCTCTCTGTGTGTGTGTGTGTCTGTGTGTGTGTAGCAGTGATGGGTTTCAAAATTTTTTGGAACCTCTTCTGTAGGTGTGGCCTGCTTTCCGGGTCCACTGGTGGAACTTTTTCTAACCAGTTTGGTAGATTTGACGAACCGGTTCTACCGAATAGGTGCGAACTGGTAGGAACCCACCTCTGCCCCACACCCACAAATCCATCACATGGTCCAATCTTCTCCTTCCACGCTGGCGTCTCCACACCCAGCTGCTTCCGGTCAGGTGTAAAAGTGCGGAGACAAAAAACGATCTTGGCTTCTAGTAAAGAATGACAAACAATACATTCCACAATCCTACTCCTGCCTATTCTCCCCTCCCATCAACTATATACTTAAAGAAACAGCATAATGAAATAAGAGAAAGTGTGTGGCGGGCCGAAATTCTAAAAGGAATATAATTGCAGGCGTGACAACTGGATTCATGGAAATGGCTTGGAAAGATGGTTTATTGATGGTTTGAGGTCCTGGGGGTGTGTGTGTGTGTGTGTGAAACAAGATCAGAGATGCTGAAACTGCCCTGGGTTTTATGCCCTCTCTGGGCTTTTGAATTTGAGCTTGCATTCTGATTGTCCGTCAGTCTCCCATGGGCCCATGGAGGGGCAACTCTCTGGGCTGTCCTGAGTCCTAAGCTTGGTTGACTCTTGCTGGGTGATGATGTAATGAAAGGGCTCTGGGCAATTCCTGCTATGGCTCTGCCTGAAGGAGGGAGATCTTTGTTATGTGGAATCGACTGGCTCAGGCCTTAATGGCCGATTGACCAAAAAAAAGGGGGGGGGACTGACATTCTGCCTCTCTTTTTTCTAGCATACCAAGAAGTGGGTCCCAGTCTACTTTGTCGAATGCCTTTTTGGATGTCCAAGCACTGCCGGTCCACTACAGGTAATGAATGGCCCGATAACAATTCATTTAACGACCCTTCAAAATTGTAACGGCACTGAAAAAAAATGGCCGAGGATCGTTTTTCACACTTACGACCATTGTATGCGATCAAAGTTCAGATGCTCGCCAATTGATTCACATTTATGACAGTTGCAGTGTTCCCCCAGGGTCACACGATTCTCTTCCACGACCTTCCGACGAGCAAAGTCCATGGGAAAAGCCCGATTTGCTTAACATCCATGTGACTCGCTGAATGAATGCAGGGATTCACTTCCCGATGGTGGCAACGAAGGTCATAAAATGAAGCAAACTTCCCTCAACAACTGTCTCGCTTAGCAACAGCCACTTTGGGGCTCAATTGTGGCCATACGTTGAAGACTACCTGTCATTGAGTCCCACACTCAGCTACAAAACCCGGTATTTGCTTTTGAAAAGAGAGGGGAGCCGAATGTCAACTCCTAAATTTGCCATTCTGAGGAAAGGCGGGGAACGCATTCCACGCATACTTTTCGGCTACAATCGGATCTCAGATTGCCGCAGCAGGCTTGGGAGGGGTGCACCTCATTGGGGAATGTGATTTATGACACAGACTGAGGAAGGGACAGGGGCAACGTTCAGCCATAATTTAAATGAGGTCAGGCCTGACTGCTAGGGGATATTTTCGGAATGGGGTTCCTATCATACGACTGGATTTCTTTTGAAGTTTGGTCCGAGGCTCATGAATCAATTTTTTTGGGGGGAAACCTGACACCTGGAAGAAGAGGCGCTGGCCGATAAGATGAATTCGTGTCCCCCCCCAAAAGTGGCCAAAACTCCTTCTCCAGTTATCATTTTGCACAGCGTGAATTCCCTCCCAAGCAACCCTTACTAAGAAATATATTTATATTTCTAATGACGCTCGTGCGAGCTTTCACTTCCTCCCAATCTTCCTGAAAAAATTGGTGATCTGTGGGGTGGGCCTTCGAACGTTTTTTTTCTGGCGCTTATGATTTTTTAAAAAAATTCTATATTTTGGCTCGATTGCAACTTTTGTCTTTATTTAAGGAAGAGCCGTCCTTAAAAATGACCCCGAGTTTTTATAGCGGTAAGCGCCTTTTGAGTTCATCCAGTTCTCTGGGCCGAGGCAGAAATCTTTTTCCATCGGTCGTCACTCCCCGATTCCTGCAAACGAGTCAGCAAAAATAAAGGGATGTTGACGAGATCACGGCAAGGTGGGCAAGCCATTCCTCTGCCCAGCCCCCCGAGAGAAGGATTTCCCCCCCCCCCTCATTTGGGGCTTTGCAAGTAAGTGATTAGCTGGAGAAAAAGCTTCTAAGTCCTGTTGCTATTTTTATAATACAAATGGGGAACCATTTGTCTGAATTTTATAGGGAAATTTAAGGCAGGGGGTTGGACTAGAAGACCTCCAGGGTCCCTTCCAACTCTGTTATTCTATTCTATTCTATTCCATTCCATTCCATTCCATATTTTCTATTCTATTCCATTCCATTCCATATTTTCTATTCTATTCTATTCCATTACATATTTTATTCTATTCCATTCCATTCCATATTTCCTATTCTATTCCATTCCATTCCATATTTTATATTCTATTCTATTCCATTACATATTTTATTCTATCCCATTCCATTCTATTCCATTCTATTCCATTACATATTTTCTATTCTATTCCATTCCACTCCATTCCATATTTTCTATTCCATTCCATTCCATATTTTCTATTCTATTCTATTCCATTACATATTTTATATTCTATTCTATTCCATTACATATTTTATTCTATTCCATTCCATTCTCTTCCACTACATATTTTCTATTCTATTCTATTCCATTCCACTCCATTCCATATTTTCTATTCTATTCTATTCCATTCCATATTTTATTCTATTCCATTCCAGTCTATTCTATTCCATTCCATTCCATATTTTCTATTCTATTCTATTCCATTCCATATTTTCTATTCCATTCCATTCCATTTCATATTTTCTATTCTATTCCATTACATTCCATATTTTCTTTTCTATTCTATTCCATTCCATATTTTATTCTATTCCATTCCAGTCTATTCTATTCCATTCCATATTTTCTATTCTATTCCATTCCATTCTATTCCATTTCATTCCAGATTTTCTATTCTATTCCATTCCATATTTTCTATTCCATTACATTCCATATTTTCTTTTCTATTCTATTCCATTCCATATTTTATTCTATTCCATTCCAGTCTATTCTATTCCATTCCATATTTTCTATTCTATTCCATTCCATTCTATTCCATTCCATTCCAGATTTTCTATTCTATTCCATTCCATATTTTCTATTCTATTCTATTCCATTCCATATTTTAGCAATAGCAATAGCAGTTAGACTTATATACCGCTTCATAGGGCTTTCAGCCCTCTCTAAGCGGTTTACAGAGTCAGCATATTGCCCCCAACAATCTGGGTCCTCATTTTACCCACCTCGGAAGGATGGAAGGCTGAGTCAACCTTGAGCCGGTGAGATTTGAACCGCTGAACTGCTGATCTAGCAGTAGCCTGCAGTGCTGCATTTAACCACTGCACCACCTTATTCTATTCCATTCCATATTTTCTATTCTATTCTATTCCATTCCATATTTTATTCTATTCCATTCCATATTTTCTATTCTATTCTATTACATTCCATATTTTCTACTCCATTCCATTCCATTCTATTCTTCTAAGTCTGTGTTTCTCTATCTTGGCAACTTGGAGCCGCAATGGTGGCGCAGCGGCTAGAATGCCGGATTGCAGGCTGACTCTGCCCACTGCCAGGAGTTTGATCCTGACCGGTTCAAAGTTGACTCAGCCTTCCCTCCTTCCTTCTCAGGTGGATAAAACGAGGACCTAGATTGTTTGGCGGCAGGAGGCTGACTCCGTAAACCGCTTAGAGAGGGCTGAAAAAGCAGTGATGAAACGGTATATAAGTCTAAGGGCTATTGCTTGGGAAGGAAGGAAGGAAGGAAGGAAGGAAGGAAGGAGAAACTAACCAAGCTCCAATCATCATCTTCTTCTTCTTTTTCTTCCTCCTCCTCCTCCTCCTCCTCCTCCTCCTCCTCTCCACAAACATTAGCCCCTTCTAGCACTGATGATGCTCCCTAGTTGGGTCATGAAACGTCTTCAAGAAAACCACCAGCTCAGAGACCACCAAGGACCCCACAGTCCTCCTCCTCCTCTTTCTCCTCCTCCTCTGTCTCTCCACAAACCTTACCCCTCTCCTAGGACTGATGATGCTCCCTACTTGGGTCAAAAAACGTCTGCAAGGAAACCACCCAGTTCAGAGATAACCGCGGAGTTCACAGGTCAACTCTGGCCTTCAAAGAATCTTCTCTTCCCGAACCTGCTCCTCCCTTCCTCATTCCCTCCTTCGCCTGAGCTCGTGCCAGCCTACCTTGGCACCGTCCCACCTGGGCAGAAGCTCCCAAGGTACCTGGGACAGCACAGCGTGTGCCTCTGCTCACGCCACCAGGCCCTCATGGCCAGGACATGGAGACTCCTCTTTCTGCCTTTGGGAAGATAAAAGCCAAACCACGGGAGGGATCTGGGGGTGGGTGAGTGGGTGGCGAGGAGAAGGCACATCCTGAGCCTACGTCCCCGTTCACACACACCCAACCTGGGTTAGCAGGCCTGCGCGAGTCCAGACTGCGGAGCGGGTGAGAAGAAAGGGGTGGCGTTCACAGCTTAAATCTAGCCGACTTGGAACATAGATTTATAGGTCAGGGGGGACCTCAAAGGTCATCTAGTCCAACCCCAGGCAAGAGACCTTATACCGGGGGTGTCCAAACTTGGGAACTTTAAGACAGCGGGGAATTCTGGGAGTTGAAGTCCACAAGTCTTAAAGCTCCCAAGTTTATACCACCCCGGTCCAATGGGGATGTATCATACAGGGAGTCCTCGACATTACAACGGTACATTTAGTGACCGTTCAAAGTTACGACGGCACAGAAAAAGGCGACTTATGACCGTGTTCCACATTTATGACCGTTGCAGCTTCCTGTGATGAAAATTCAGACGCTCGGCAGCTGACTCATACTTATGACGGTCGCAGTGTCCCGTGTGTGTGTGTGTGTGTCACGTGATCCCCTTTTGCGACCCTCGGTCCAGCAAAGTCAAGTGGGGGAGGGGAAAAGCCCGATTCACTTAACAGCCGTGTTCCTGACTTAACTGCGGTCTGGATTCGCTTAACAACGGTGGCGAGAAAGGTCGCAAAAATGGAGCGAAACTCCCTCAACGAATGTCTCTCTGAACAGCAGAGATTTTTGGGGCTCCATTGCGGCCGTAAGCCGAGGACCTCCCTGTACGGAAATAATTCTCCAACAATGGATTAATTCACCCGAGGGTCCCTTAAGGTGAAGATCTCCGCACTGAAAGTAAATCAGTTGGGGATCCAAATTTGGGCCCCTTAACGTCCTGCAATGATGATGGTCCTCAATTTACGACCACAGCGAGGGCGGCTTTTCCATGGTGAAGGAAGGCAGAGGTTGGAGGCTTTGGAAAAAGCGCAGAGAAGAGCAACTAAGAGGGTGAAAGATTAAAACATATGAAGAACGGGGGGCAGGATTTGGGTTTGGCCACTCTGGAGAAAAGAAGGGTTTTTTTTAGGGTGGGTGGGACATGATAGCAGGGTTCAAGTACTTGAGGGGCCGCCGTAAAGAAGAAGGAGTCAACTTATTCTCCAAAGCACCTGAGGGCACTTTTTCAAGCATCGTCCTCTCTCGAAACGGTCACTAAGGGAATGGTCGTAAGTCGAGGACTATCTGAACTAACCACCCGCTGTCAACTCCCCCCCCCCCGTGTTGTCATGGTAGAAAGGGTGGGGGGAGTCCATTTCACGCACACTGTCGGCTGAAGTTGGATCTCTGGTTCAGAAGAAAATCAAAGAAAGCACAGGCTTGACTGCGGACAAACTTTACCTAATGAAGCGCCTAATAAATCACCGGTTTTGTACTAAAACCTTGACTCGATAATTATGAATTTATTAGGGCCTCGTTACGAAATTTGACACCCACCTTTACAACTGCTGAGATTAAGTTGTTATTATTTTCTTAGGGAAATAATAAGCGGGGTTTTTTTTGTTTAATTTGTGGATTTTTTTGGACCGCGGGATTCTTTCGAGAGTTCGGACGTAATGAAAAGTGGCATCTAATTTGTAAGAATTAAATCCAGGACTAATCGCTTGACTTGAGATTTGATTTGATTTGGTTTGATTTGATTGGCCCACTGCTCAACTCAGACAGCATCAAGAACAACAAAAGCAGGGATTCAAATATGGGAGACTTTGATGAATTAATGAAGCAAAAATTAACAACCCCCCCCCCCCCCATTAAGGTTAAGCAGAATTGGGATTTGGAATCCAGCGGGGAGAGGTTGTGTTAGGATGTTGAAGCTGTTTGGACTTCGACTCCCAGAATTCCTCGGTCACTTTAAGACTGGTGGACTTCAACACCCAGAATTCCTCTGTCACTTTAAGATTAATGGACTTCAACTCCCAGAATTCCTCTGTCACTTTAAGATTAATGGACTTCAACTCCCAGAATTCCTCTGTCACTTTAAGATTGGTGGACTTCAACACCCAGAATTCCTCTGTCACTTTAAGATTAATGGACTTCAACTCCCAGAATTCCTTCGTCACTTTAAGATTAATGGACTTCAACTCCCAGAATTCCTCCGTCACTTTAAGATTAATGGACTTCAACTCCCAGAATTCCTCTGTCACTTTAAGATTAATGGACTTCAACTCCCAGAATTCCTCTGTCACTTTAAGATTAATGGACTTCAACTCCCAGAATTCCTCTGTCACTTTAAGACGGGTGGACTTCAACTCCCAGAATTCCTCTGTCACTTTAAGACGGGTGGACTTCAACTCCCAGAATTCCTCCGTCACTTTAAGACTGGTGGACTTCAACACCCAGAATTCCTCTGTCACTTTAAGATTAATGGACTTCAACTCCCAGAATTCCTCCGTCACTTTAAGATTAATGGACTTCAACTCCCAGAATTCCTCTGTCACTTTAAGATTAATGGACTTCTACTCCCAGAATTCCTCCATCACTTTAAGATTAATGAACTTCTACTCCCAGAATTCCTCCATCACTTTAAGATTAATGGACTTCTACTCCCAGAATTCCTCCATCACTTTAAGATTAATGGACTTCAACTCCCAGAATTCCTCAGTCACTTTAAGATTAATGGACTTCAACTCCCAGAATTCCTCCGTCACTTTAAGATTAATGGACTTCAACTCCCAGAATTCCTCCGTCACTTTAAGACTGGTGGACTTCGACTCCCAGAATTCCTCCGTCACTTTAAGATTAGTGGATTTCAACTCCCAGCATGGCTGCCTGGGGAATTCTGGGAATTGAAGTCCTCACAGCTTGGATTGGCTGAGGCTGAGAAATGCAGCTTAGTTCCTCCCCCCCCCCAGGGAAGGACAAAACTTTGGCCCCTCCCAGTTTAGCATGGCCACACCCACAGTGGCCCTCATCCCCCCTCCCTCCCTCCCTCCCCCAGCTGTGCCAATGTCCAGATGGGGAATCTGGCAAAAGGATTTGAAAGAGGAAGTGATTGGACAGCTCCGGAAACAGGAAGCCAGAAGGGCCTCTCTTCAAGAATGGGGGGGGGACATGACTCAGAGCCCCCCCCCTTGCAGTGGGCTGACCCCCCCCATCTCCATCTTGTAATGGGCAGAGGCTGTTGGGAGGATGCCAAGAGCGACCGAGGGGCAGGAGGTCAGCTGGGGAGGGGGCAGAATAGGCCTGCTGAAGGGGGATATTCTTTCTTTTCTCCTTCCTTCCTTCTTTCTTTCCTTCCTTATCCTTCCTTCCTCTTCCCTCCCTTCTTCTTTTCCTTTGTTCCTTTCTTCTCTTCCTCTTTCTTTCTTTTTACTTTTTCTTCCCTCCTTCCTTCCTTATCCTTCCCTCCCTCCTTCCTTTCACTTTCCTTCCTTCCTTTCTTCTCTTCCTTCCTTCCTTTGTTTCCTTCTTTTTTCTTTCTTTTTTCTTCCTTCCTTCCTCTTTCTTTCTTCTCTCCCTCCCTCCTTCCTTCCACCCTTATCCTTCCCTCCTTTCTTTCCCTTTCCCTTCCTTTCTTTTCTTCCTTCCTTCCTTCCTTTCTTTTTTCTTTCTTTCTTCCCCCCTCTTCCTTCGATTCTTATCCTAACCTCCTTCCTTTGCCTTTCCTTCCTTCCTTCTCCTTCCTTCTTCTTTCTTTCTTTTTTCTTTCTTCCCTCCTTCCTTCCTTATCCTTTCCTCCCTCCTTCCTTTCCCTTTCCTTCCTTCCTTCTCCTCCTTCCTTCCTCTTTATTTCTCCCCTCCCTCCTTCCTTATCCTTCCCTTCTTTTCCTTTCTCTTCCTTTCTTTTCTCTTTTCCTCCCTCCCTCTCTTTCCTTCCTCCCTCCCTCCCTTTTCTTCCCCTTCCCTTCTCTCTATTCCATCAAGAGTCCCTGCAGTTTACTTGGCGAGGTATTTTTCTTTCCTGCATAAGGAGCTCAGAGAAAGTGGATGGCCCAAGGCAGGACTAGAACTCACAGCCACCCAGTCTCCAAAGGGCTTCTCCTTCCCTCTCCCCCTCTTTGCAATCCTTACGGAGCCCTACGGGGGGAAACTGCCAGCCGTGTGTGTGTGTGTGTGTGTGTGTGTGTGTGTGTGTTTGTGGCTAGTGGGAGGGAGGGGTTTTCTCCCCTTTCCAGTGTGAAGGGGGGGGGGCGAAGATGCCGAGAAGCCCCCAGGGTAAAAACGAAATTGGATTCTCTAGAAATACAATAAAAGTTGATTTAGCTCACTCAGGACCAATCGATCCCATTGGGGTGCCGTTAATTGAATGCCATTAACACAATTTTGTGTTTGTGTGTGTGTGTGTGTGTGTGCGCGCGCGCAGCGATTTCCCCCTTGTGTTCCCATTGGCCGTTATAGCCGCATGGCCTTTTCTTAAAGGCGTGCGAAGACCGCACCATGAATGACGGGGGGGGGGGCTCCATTTTGCTGGTGCGTTTGTGTTGTTGTCGTTTCCAAGGCGGGTGTCGGACTGGCCTACCCAGCTCGTCCATCGCCTCGACAGGAAGCACGACAATGCAACAATGCTAATCCCACTTTGTGGTGAGGGCTACCTTAACGACGTCTTAACCAGGTCTGAAAGTACGAATACACCCGCTGTCACTTTTAGAGACTTAGTAGAATTCCTTTTTCCCTTATACAACTGCAGGCTGCGTCTCCTCTTATCTCAGTGCTTCTCAACCTTGGCAACTTGAAGATGTCTGGACTTCAAGTCCCAGAATTCCCCAGCCAGCATTCGCTGGCTGGGGAATTCTGGGACTTGAAGTCCAGACATCTTCAAGTTGCCAAGGTTGAGAAACACTGTCTTATCTGATTGTCCCTAAACAGCCACCGTTCTCTTAATAAGACAACGGCTCTCAACTTTGACCCCTGGAAGATGGGTGGACTTCAACTCCCAGAATTCTCCAGCCCGCCAATGCCGGCTGGGTGACCCTGGGCCAGCCACTCTCTCTCAGCCCTAGGAAGGAGACAATGGCAAACCCCCTGCGGAAAACCTCGCCAAGAAAACCACGGAGGCGCATCTGGGCCATCTCCATGGGACAGATAAGAATGAATGGAAGAAAAGGGAGGGAGGGAAAACGAAAGGGAAGAGGAGGTTAAGGGAAGGGAAGGGAAGAAGGAAAGGAAAGAAGGAAAGGAAAATTAAGGGAAGGGAGGGAAAAAGGAAGAAAAGAAAGGAAGAGAAAGTTAAGGGAAGGGAAGGGGAAAGGAAAGAAGGAAAGGAAAGAAGAAAGGAAAGAAGGAAAGAAGGAAAGGAACGAAGGAAAGGAAAGAAGGAAAGGAAAGAAGGAAAGGAAAATTAAGGGAAGGGAGGGAAAAAGGAAGAAAAGAAAGGAAGAGAAAGTTAAGGGGAAGGGAAGGGAAGGAAGGGGGAAAGGAAAGAAGGAAAAGAAAATTAAGGGAAAGGAAGGGGGAAAGAAAAGAAAGGAAGAGAAAGTTAAGGAAAGGAAAGATAAGGGAAGGGAAGGGAGGGGAAAAGGAAGAAAAAAAGGAAGAGAAAGGAAGGAAAGAAAGAAAAGGAAATATACAAAAGGAAGGAAAAGAGAGGGAGGGAGGGAGGGAGGGAGGGAGAGAAGAAGGAAGGAAGGAAGGAAGGAAGGAAGGAAGGAAGGAAGGAAGGAAGGAAGGAAGGAAGTCGGTCAGCGTCTCCCTTCAGCAGGCCTATTCTGCCCCTCCCCAGCTGACCTCCTGCCCTTCAGTCGCTCTTGGCATCCTCCCAACAGCCTCTGCCCATTACAAGATGGAGATGGGGGGGGTCAGCCCACTGCAAGGGGGGGGTTCTGAGTCATGCCCCCCCCCCCCATTCTTGAAGAGAGGCCCTTCTGGCTTCCTGTTTCCGGAGCTATCCACTCACTTCCTCTTTCAAATCCTTTTGCCAGATTCCCCATCTGGACATTGACACAGCTGGGGGAGGGAGGGAGGGAGGGGGGGGATGAGGGCCACTGTGGGTGTGGCCATGCTAAACTGGGAGGGGCCAAGGCTTTGTCCTTCCCTTGGGGGGGGAGGAACTAAGCTGCATTTCTCAGCCTCAGCCAATCCAAGTTGTGAGGACTTCAATTCCCAGAATTCCCCAGGCAGCCATGCTGGGAATTGGAGTCCATTAATCTTAAAGTGACAGAGGAATTCTGGGAGTTGAAGTCCATTAATCTTAAAGTGACGGAGGAATTCTGGGAGTTGAAATCCACTAATCTTAAAGTGACTGAGGAATTCTGGGAGTTGAAGTCCATTAATCTTAAAGTGACAGAGGAATTCTGGGAGTCGAAGTCCACCAGTTTTAAAGTGACGGAGGAATTCTGGGAGTTGAAGTCCACCAGTCTTAAAGTGATGGAGGAATTCTGGGAGTTGAAGTCCATTAATCTTAAAGTGACGGAGGAATTCTGGGAGTTGAAGTCCATTAATCTTAAAGTGACGGAGGAATTCTGGGAGTTGAAGTCCATTAATCTTAAAGTGACGGAGGAATTCTGGGAGTTGAAGTCCATTAATCTTAAAGTGACGGAGGAATTCTGGGAGTTGAAGTCCATTAATCTTAAAGTGACGGAGGAATTCTGGGAGTTGAAGTCCATTAATCTTAAAGTGATGGAGGAATTCTGGGAGTTGAAGTCCATTAATCTTAAAGTGATGGAGGAATTCTGGGAGATGAAGTCCACCAGTCTTAAAGTGGCCAAGTTTGGAGATCCTGTGCTATAGAGAATGTATGTTAGAAGTCTATGAATCTTTGGGGGGAAACGGGGATTTTTACTTAAATTTTGCATTCTTTTGAACACTTCAGTCTCATTTTCCCAACTCCCAAAAAAAAAATCTGTCGATGTGAGTCTTTCAAACTTAAAACCCCTCCAGATTTAATATCAATATATTACATTTATTGAGGCCAGGTTTAAGGTCACTCAAGCAGGCCAATCACTCGGTGTCTTTAAAGACTTTAAAACAAATAAAATAATGAAATTAAAAGCCCAACAATCTCTTTGGGGAGGGGGAGAAATCCCAAATATTCAATCCCACCCCCCCACCCCCAAAGATAAATCAAACTGCGAGACACGCTGGTGGGTTTTCATTAATTTTTAATTATTCATTGCCGAAGGCGATAATATTTCTATGCAAAATACTCTCTTATATCTCCCCCCCCAGCCCAGCCCCCACCCCTGCTGATCCTTGGTGCCCCACCCCCAAGAAACCTGCCCCCCCCAGCAAGTTCTTATAATAGTTAATTTTTAAATCTTTTTTTTTTTTTTGGCATTTTTGCAAAGGGGGGAATGAATGACCCTTTGGTGCCTGACTGACGTCTTTTGCCCCCAATCCCCATCGTTGAGGGGGGGGAGGGGGTTGGGGGGGTGCGTGGGGTGGCGGCGCAGGGGATGGGGCACAGGGATCCTGTCCCTGGGTTGAAAGCCCTTGACACGTGTCAGTCAACAGGATGGCTGCCATCACTGGAGTGAGAGCTGAGCATAAGGGGAGGGGGACACGGCGGAAAGGTTGAGACCCCCCCCCTCTGCCAGTTCCCCTAAAATCAGGCCCAGCCTCTGGGGCTGGGAGCAGCCAAGTTCGCAGGATGAGGGGGGGCGACGCCTTTGGAAACCGGGGTAATAAATAAATCTTTTTCTCTCTATACATATATATCTATATATTCCCCCCCTCCCCAATTCCCCTGGTCTCCCAGCCAGCTGCCTTCTCACCCTGGAATCGGCCACTGGGGGGGCACCCAGAGCCATCTAGATCACCCCAAGCTGCCTCTTTGTTGTGCTCAGAAAAAAAATCTCTTTTTCCTCCCTGTCTCACCCCCCCCTCTCTCCTTCATTTAACCATTTCTACCTGGAAACGCATAAAAGAAACCAACATTTTAAATAAAAAAATGAGGAGGTGGTCTACCATTGAGGGGGGGGGTCAGCAGGGAGGGGTCTTGAACGCTCCCCCCCCCAAAAAAAACCGCTCCCCAGAAGCCTCTCTTCATCGGAAGGCAATGTTGAAAAATTTGATGGATCTCCTTCCTCCAATATTTTTTTTTTGCAACAGTGAGGACTAGTCACTTGATTCGTTTTCCGCACCGTTTGCATCAAAACAGTCAGGGCAGTTCAGTGGTGGGTTTCAAAAAATTTTGGACCCTCTTCTGTAGGTGTGGCCTGCTTTCCGGGTCCACTGGTGGAACCTCTTCTAACCGGTTCGGTAGATTTGACGAACCGGTTCTATCGAACCAGTGTGAACCGGTTCTATCGAACCGGTGTGAACCGGTTCTATCGAACTGGTGCGAACCGGTAGGAACCCACCTCTGGGGCAGATAGAGACCGCAGAATGTAGCCACGATTAAGCCGGGGGCTTCTCCCTCTGAAAACTCTCCCTGCTGTGTTTTTTAAAAATGTGTTTATTCTGTAATTCACACTTTCTGCCCATTCCGCCACAAACTCCCGTCTTGTGAATTTTGCTTCTCCGGATTTTGGGGTCTCGCGGGGGGGGGAGACGACTTCCCAAAGCGGTAAGGATGGGGTGGGGGTGTAAATTCTCTTAACCCACCTTCTTCCCCCGGTTTCTCTTTGTTTTTCTTTTTATGTACAAAAAATAATAATAATAATTAAGAATCATCCATTCCTCTCGGAAACGGCAATTTTCCAATGGAAAACCGGAAAACGATTCTCCGAAGTAGATTTTTTTCCCCCTCCCTAGTTAAAAACTCTTTTTGTCCTTTATATATTTGTGTGTTTTTTTTTTCTTAACATCACGCCACAGCCGCACCAAAAGACTGGATAGGACCTCAAAAAAGAATCACAGGACATAGAAAATAAAAAATATTTTTGTCGTGGTGGTGGTTGATCTCTTTCTCTCTTCCCCCCTTCTCTTCCGTGGAAAGAAAAATATAGAAGGCTGCACATATATAATAAAATTCCGCCACCCCCTTCCCTTTTTTTTTTGCCCTCTCTTAAAGCTGCAGATGATTCCTGGTGGACTCGAAATCAAAAATAAGAAGCATCAAAAAAGGGGGGGAAAATGCAACTGGAAAAAAAAAACCTTTTAAAATTTATGCGATCATTATTTCGCAAATATATATATATATTTAAATATGAATAAAATTCCTAAGTCATTTGGCCATTCTGTACAAGGACGATTCTTCTCCAGTTCTCGATTGCATTCAGCATTTCTCAACTTTAAGACGGGTGGACTTCGACTCCCAGAATTCCCTGGGGCTAATGCATTCCTTCGGATAGGTGGCTCTGCTTACTCTCTTTTCATCCCTTCCTCTGCGACCGCTCTGCTTCTGGGAGACAAAGAGAATTAAAAAACAGGCAAAGCTGGCTGGGGAATTCTGGGAATTGAAGTCCCGCCCATCTTCAAGTTGCCGAGTTTTGAGAAAGGTCATTTTAACTAACAAGGAATTCTTCCCTCGAAATCACGCAGGGAAAGGAGGAAAGCTAATTTCCCTTCCTTTCTGGTGTGTGTGTGTAAAAAAGACATGTTCAAAAGCAAAATGTTGGAGGGTGATTTGAACCCCTTTCGCCGAGGGTCTGTTTCTCGCCTCTTGTCTTTTTCTCCCAATTGTCTCCTTCCTTCACTCTAAGGAGGACGAAAGCCACGAGAATTCGAAGTCTTGCCAAATTCTCCTTCCGTTTTGTATCACTTGAGACCCTGGGAACTCAGCCTTGGCCACATCCAGAAGACGTAAACAGTTCAAAAAGGGTCTTCTGGCTGCAGGAAAAAATAATAATTAAAAAAACCCTTCCTTCCTTTCTCTCCTTCTTTCCTTCCTTCCTCTCCTCTCCTTCCTTCCTGATTCCTCACCCGTTTCCTGCTTGCCAAATAAAAGAGGATCAGAATCTAAGGACCCTTTTTTCCATACACCCCCAAATGACCGCATGCAAGTCCTAGCGCTGTTGGGGACCGGGCGGGGGGTGGAGGTCAGAAGCCCCTCAGTTGCGCTGCGGGAAGAAGAAGAAAAAACGGGGGGGGGGGAGCAATCGCCACGCGAGTCAGACAAGAAGAAAGAAATAAAAAAGCACACCGTCATTTTCCCGCCCTCCCCGTCCGAGTCTTAAAAGAAGAGAAGAAGAAACTCAAAAGTAAGGGCGTATCTCGAGGCGTTTGCCCACCCCCCCAACCCCCCCCAAAAGAGGACCAACGGCAAAGTTCAGAGGTGGGGGGGCAAGAGGCAGGGGCGCTCCTCTGCTCCAGAGGCAGCTCCGGCGATGCGTTTTGCAGAGTTGACGGTTGGTCGGTAGGAATCCGGGATCCCTTTTCCCCGGGGGGGCGGGGAAATTTAGTTCGTCGCTCTAAAGTCTTTCGCGAGCCGGAATCCAGATATAAGGACCCGAGAGTTCCTCGACGATTCTCTTGATCTTGTGGTAAACCTCTTCGAAGCTCTCTCCTTCTACGATGGCTGGAGGGGAGAGAAGAGAGGCAGGGCGCCTTCGGGTGAGCGAGAGGGAGACTCCCGGAAGGCGTCGCGCGGCCCCATCAGATCCCGGGTTCGTGGGAGAAGGGGTTGGAACCGGGCGTGACCCGTCAAAACCGCGGAGGACAAAATCGCGCTCGACGAAAGCGCGCATTTGACGTCATCACAGCGCGACGAAAAAAATTAAAAATTGAAATAAAATTAAAATTAAAGCAAGCCGATTCACATAAAGGTAAGGGTTAGGTTTAGGGTTAGGGTTAGGTTAAGGGTTAGGGTTAGGTTTAGAGCGTTAGGGTTACGTTTAGCGTTAGGTTAAGGGTTAGCGTTAGGTTTTGCGTTAGGTTAAGGGTTACGTTTAGGGTTAGGTTTAGGGTTAGGTTAAGGGTTAGGTTTAGGGTTAGGTTTAGGGTTAGGTTTAGGGTTAGGTTTGGGGGGGTTAGGGTAAGGTTTTCGCTTTATTTTTACATTTTTCGATCACAGCGCGATGTTTTCGTCGCGCTGTGATGACGTCAAATGCGCGCTTTCGTCGAGCGCGATTTTCTCCTCCGCGGTTTTGTGGTGGAACCGGAACCGGGATGCTACCACATCTCCCGCTGGCATATTTGGAGAGGCCACGGGCTGTGGAGGATGCTGTCCCAGAACCCTTAGGCATTGGGGGAGGACTCAGTGGTGGGTTGCTAACAGGTTTACTACCAGTTCTTGCGTGCAACGCTTCTATACATGCGCAGAAGCGTCCGGGTGACCGGGCACAGCTTCCCGCTGCCACCACTACTGGTTCAGCCGAATTGGGCTGAAACGGTAGCCACCCAACTCTGGGGGAGGTGGTCGACCGCACGGAGAGACCTTCTCCCGAACGGTTCCACCACAAAACCACGGTAGAATAAAGCGCGCTCGACGAAAGCGTGTACGTGACGTCATCACAGCGCGACGAAAACATTGCGCTGTGAGCGGTAAATTTAAAATTAAAGCGAAAACCTTACCCTAACCCCCCCAAACCTAACCCTAAATCTAACCCTAAACCTAAACCTAACCCTTAACCTAACGCTAAACCTAACGCTAACCCTTAACCTAACCCTAACCCTAACCCTAAACTTAACCCAACCCTAACCCTTAACATAACGCTAACCCTAACCCTAACCCTAACCCTAACCCTAACCCTAACCCTAACCCTTAACCTAACCCTAACCCTAACCCTAACCCTTAACCTAACCCTAACCCTAACCCTAACCCTAACCCTAACCCTTAACATAACGCTAACCCTAACCCTAACCCTAACCCTAACCCTTAACCTAACGCTAAACCTAATGCTAACCCTTAACCTAACGCTAAACCTAATCCTAACCCTAACCCTAACCCTTAACCTAACGCTAAACCTAACGCTAACCCTTAACCTAACCCTAACCCTAACCCTTACCTTTATGTGAATTGGCTTGCTTTAATTTTATTTTAATTTTAATTTATTTTTAATTTTTTTCGTCGCGCTGCTGATGACGTCACGTACGCGCTTTGATCGGGCGCGCTTTAGTCTACCGCGGTTTTGACGGGTCACACTCCCGAACAACCTCGCAGACCTCCTATGAGCTCGCCTCCACTCTACTCACTGTTCCCTCAGATCAAAACGGGGGAGGGAACTGTTCCTCGTTGCGGGGGGGGGGGTGGATTGGCTGCAGACAGGCAACAGGGCTGAGAGGCAGCCCGATCCCCTTCCCCACGTTGGGCACAATTGCAGTTAGTCGTACGTCAAGCTTTATTTATTTATTTGTTTGTTCGTGATTTACTTAAATTCTTTTGCTGCCCATCTCATTTCAGAGTGACTCGAGGACTAACCTGCATCCCTCTTATCTCGTTTAAATGGGCCAGTCCTGGAAGACCGGGGAAGGCTCGGATGAGGGCTCGGCATCGGAGCGAGACAGCGGTGAGGCAGAGGAACAGCTGGAGCCTGTTCCCCGTGTGCGCATGCACAGAGTGGCCAGGCAAAGGGAGCAGCTAAGGAACAAGGATTGACTCGGGAGGAAGGTCGCAGGTGGACGGTGAATGGCCCCTCCCAGAGGAACTAAAAGAGTGGAGTGGAGTTTGCAGGAGACAATCTGTTTGTTCGGTCGTTAGATTCGTTTCAGGAGTGTGAAGATCTGTCCGTGAATCTCAGGGACTCTGTGCCAAGTCTTTCCTCGCACAGTGGGAAATATGGACATGGCAGCTTTCCAAGACAGATAAGGTCGGTGGTCATAAATACTCCTTTGAAAGACTGTTTGACAGGCCTTGGCTGAAGGGGAAGGAGAGGAATTCACATTCGTTTAATAAAAGGGGGTTTTGTCGGGACCAGGAATCTGCCTCCTGCTTTTTGGGGAAGCCGAGGTCAAAACAGGACGGCAGAGTGCCGGGGCTGATGGGTGAGCTTATCCGCGATTTCCACACACGGTCCGCGCGAACCAGTCCAAACCGGCTGAATTGCCACCTCGGGAGCTCTGGATTCGAACTTACCTGAAAAGCATTCTGTAAACTCCTGCTCCAGCTTGGTAGCTCTGTCGAAGGCCTTCCGCGCTTGCTCCTCCGTTATCCGCTTGTTAATTTCTCTGGGGTCACAAACAGACATACGGCACATGAAGAACCTCGCAAAGCCTCACGGGCCGCCTTGTTCCCTCGTTCCTTTCCACCCTCGGCTCTCTGCACATGGGCAGAGAACCCCACTGGAGCTCCTCCTCCTCCTCCTCCTCCTGATCCCTGGTCTAACGTTCTGTGGTTCTGCGGACACTCAGCGCCAAAAGAGAAAGTGCCCAGAGGGATAGACTATTCCTGAACAGGGAAGCTCTGGATGTGTTGAAGTAGTCTTTGAGCTGATTGGGAGTGATGGGAAGGGTAGTCCAGCCCATTTTAGGTCGGAGAAGTGGGGGGGGGGGATTTGAGCGAGAAGGACTTCCAGTGAAACGAGTTTCTGTCCCGGAGCTGATGGTCATTCGAGACCATCTGTTCTCTTAACGGAGAAAGGACCGGCGTTTTTTAAGTAATTGAGAGCTAACCTGTGTGTCCCTGACTGGCCCTGAACATGGAGGCTCCATTTACGAAAACGTCTCCTAGCCAAGAGCGACCCGCTGACTTCCCTCGTTCTTGTGGAGGGGAGTTCCACAGCGCAATCCCCTGCCGTTTGGATCGCTGTGCCTCCGCGTCTCTCTCTCTCTCTCTCCCAAAATTGGGGGGAGAAGGACAAGGCTCTCCCCCTAACCCCCTTGCTCAGTCTCGCAGGCTCCTCGTAGCCCCCCACCCCCACCCCGAAACATTCACCAGCACACGTGTGCAGATCCTGCCCCCCCCCCTTCCCGGACCTCTACTCACAAAACATTCTCGAGGGAGCGGGGTCGGATGAAAATGGCGATGGGATGAAGCTGAGCGGCTTGAAGCCTCCGGACGGCGTTGGCGGATACGTCCAAAATGCAGTGCTTGCCCTGGGAGAGGGGAGGGGAAAGGGGACGATGGGCTCAGGAACACACACAGACACACCCGCCAGAGAGAGTAGATATGTGTTTGTTTGTGATGGTCTACATGGAGATGTCTCTTGGCTTGTGTCTGCTCTCAAACAGTTGGGAGGTGGGAAGTGAGCTCCTGATGATGGGACACGATTGGGGGGGGGACCCTAAAAAGCCTCCCTTAATTTTGGAATCTCCTTCTCATTCTTTCTTTCTCCCTCTTTCTCCTTCTTTCTCTCTCCCCCCTCTCTTTTTCTCTTTCCTTCTCTCTCTCTCCCCATCTTTCCCTCCTTCCCTCTCTGTCCGCCCTCTCTTTTTCTCTTCCCCTCTCTCATTCTCTATCTCTCTCCCCCACTCTCTTTTTCTCATGCTTTCTATCTGCTTCTCTCTCCCTCGTCTTTCTCTTTCTTTCTTTCTTTCTTTCTCTCTCTCCCTCCATCTCTCCGCCTCTCTTTATCTCTCTCTCCTTCTCTCCCATCTCTTTGTCTCCCTCATTCTCTCTCACCTTCCCACTCTTTTTCTATCTCCTTCTCTCTGCCCCATCTCTTTCTCTCCCTCTTTCTCTCCCTTTCTCTCTCTCCTTTCCTCTCTGTCTCTCTCACTCTTTTTCTCTCTCTTTCTATCTCCCTGTCTCTTTCTCTCCCTCTCTCATTCTTTCTGTCTTCTTCCCTCCCTCTGCTCCCCTCTTCCCCTCTCTCTTTTTCTCTCTTCATTTCCCCGTTTCTCTTTCTCTCCCTCTCTTCCTCTTTCTTTCTTTCTCCCTCTCTCTTTCCCACGCTTCCTGCGGACGACCCTGCTCGCTCGTCTCCCCGTCCTGCCATGTACCTGCTCGGCCACCTCCCGTACGGATTGGACACTTGTCCCGTAAAGGTGACTGTTGTACTGTCCGGCCTCGATGAATTTGTGGCTTTGAATGTCCTTCTCCATCTTCTCCCGTGAAGCCACAAAGTGGTAATCTCGGCCATCCACTTCGTACTCCCGTTTCGGCCGCGTGGTATCTGCCGGGGCGGATTTTGCGTCATTCCCTTCCAGCACAGGTTGGAGGAACCCTCTTGACAGGAGTACGCCCTGCGCAACCCCCCCTCCCACTAAATCCATTTCCCCAGACCCAGCGGCCCAAATGCCTCCCATCCCTCACGAGTGGAGTAGGGGGGACCCCTCTGTGGCAGACTCACGTGGGACGCAAGATCCAAATTTGTCTGGAAATTCAGAGAGGAGGTCATCGTTGACTCGGTCCTTGGTGGGCCCCAAGATAATGATCGGACGGGCATAATGAACTAAAACGAAAGGTAGAGACGTTAAGAAGAGGGGAAGGGGCTGCGTGATTGGAAAGGGCGGGATACAAAAATCCAAACAGGGACCTCAAACCACTGAGACAGAGGGTGTGCAGAGGTAGATAGCATAGCAGTTAGACTTATATACCGATATGGTAGGAATGTCGTGCAAATGTACAAATGTTGCATAAATGTTGTGCAAATGTACAAATACTGTAGGAATGTCAGGCAAATGTACGAATATTGTATGAATGTCGTGAACATGTACGAATTTTCATAAATGTGCAAATGTACGAATGTTGCATAAAAGCCATGGAAATGTATGAATGTTACATAAATATCCCCATGGTAACGTCGTGAAAATTTGGGTGCTTGGCAACTGACTCATATTTATGACAGTTGCGGCATCACTTTTTGCGACCTTCCCAACAAGCAAATCTAGTGGGGAAGCCAGGTTCATTGAACAACCATGTGATTCACTTAACGACTGTGCCCAGCAAAAGTTGGACAATTGGGCAAAACTCACTTAACGAGTATCTGGGTTATCCACATACATTTTAGGCTCAGTTGTGGTTGCAAGTTGAGGACTACCTATATTTAAAAGTGGGCACAGAATAAACTCAATCCATCCATCCATCTATTTGTCTTTCTGTCTGTCTATCTACTCTATATATTGTATCTATCATCGATCATCTATATATCTAGTCATCTATCTATCTATCTATCTCTATCTAATCATCTATCTATCTATCTATCTATCTATCTATCTATCTATCTATCTATCTCTATCTAATCATCTATCTATCTATCTATATCTATCTATCTATCTATCTATCTATCTATCTATCTATCTATCTATCTATCTATATATCTAGTCATCTATCTATCTATCTATCTATCTATCTATCTATCAATCTATCTAATATCTATATCTATATCTATATCTTCTATCTATCTATCTATCTATCTATCTATCTATCTATCTATCTATCTATCTATCTCTATCTAATCATCTATCTATCTATCTATCTATCTATCTATCTATCTGTCTGTCTATCTCTATCTAATCATCTATCTATATCTATCTATCTATCTATCTATATATCTAGTCATCTATCTATCTATCTATCAATCTATCTATCTATCTCAATATCTATATCTATATCTATATCTATATCTATATCTATATCTATATCTATATCTATATCTATATCTATATCTATATCTATATCTATATCTATATCTATATCTATATCTATATCTATATCTTCTATCTATCTATCTATCTATCTATCTATCTATCTATCTATCTATCTCTATCTAATCATCTATCTATCTATCTATCTATCTCTATCTAATCATCTATCTATCTATCTATCTATCTGTCTATCTCTATCTAATCATCTATCTATATCTATCTATCTATCTATATATCTAGTCATCTATCTATCTATCTATCTATCTATCTATCTATCTATCTATCTATCTATCTATCTCATATCTATATCTATATCTTCTATCTATCTATCTATCTCTATCTAATCATCTATCTATCTATCTATCTATCTATCTATCTATCTCTATCTAATCATCTATCTATCTATCTATCTATCTCTATCTAATCATCTATCTATCTATCTATCTATCTATCTATCTATCTATCTATCTATCTATCTATATATCTGTCTATCTCTATCTAATCATCTATCTATATCTATCTATCTATCTATATATCTAGTCATCTATCTATCTATCTATCTATCTATCTATCTATCTCATATCTATATCTATATCTATATCTTCTATCTATCTATCTATCTCTATCTAATCATCTATCTATCTATCTATCTATCTATCTATCTCTATCTAATCATCTATCTATCTATCTATCTATCTATCTATCTCTATCTAATCATCTATCTATCTATCTATCTATCTATCTCATATCTATATCTATATCTATATCTTCTATCTATCTCTATCTAATCATCTATCTATCTATCTATCTATCTATCTATCTATCTATCTCTATCTAATCATCTATCTATCTATCTATCTCTATCTAATCATCTATCTATCTATCTATCTATCTATCTATCTATCTATC
Organism: Thamnophis elegans; assembly: GCF_009769535.1. Classification (NCBI taxonomy): domain Eukaryota; kingdom Metazoa; phylum Chordata; class Lepidosauria; order Squamata; family Natricidae; genus Thamnophis; species Thamnophis elegans. The sequence continues at coordinate 69,113 of NW_022473630.1, forward strand.
TATCTATCTATCTATCTATCTATCTATCTCATATCTATATCTATATCTATATCTATATCTATATCTATATCTATATCTATATCTATATCTATATCTATATCTTCTATCTATCTATCTATCTATCTATCTCTATCTAATCATCTATCTATCTATCTATCTAGTGGGGGAAGCAAGGAAGGAAGCCAGAAAAAGGAGGGTTTTTTTTACTCACCTTCCATTTGCACGACAGTTTCGTAGCTCAACACGGCGTCTTCTCGACCTGCGGAGGGTATGTAGGGAGCACAGTCAAATCGATCTCCTGGCAAAGATTTTCCCCAGTTGCAACAACTCATGCCAGGAGAAAGAGAGGAGGAGGAGGAGGAGGAAGAAGAAGAAGAGGAGAGGAGTGGGAGGGATGAGGAGGAGAGGGAGGAAGAGAGGGGGAGGGGAGGAGGAAGAGGAGGGGGAGGAAGAGGAGGAGAGGAGGAGGACAAGGAGGAGGGGATAGAGGGGAGGAGGGGGAGGAAGAGGAGGGGGAGGATAAAGAGGGGGAAGAGGAGAGAAGGAGGGGAGGAAGAGAGGAGAATAAGGCAGAGAGGGAGGAGGGGGAGGAAGAGGAAGAGAAGGAGGAAGAGGAGGAGGGGGCGAGGGAGGAGGAGGAGGAGGAGAAGAGGAGGGGAGGAAGAGGAGAAAAAGAGGAGGGGGAGGAAGAGGAGAAGCAGGGGGAGGAAGAGGAGGAGAGGAGGAAGAGGGGAAGAAAGGAGGAGGAGGAGGAGAGGAGGAGGAGGAGGAGAGGAGGAAGAGGAGAGGAGGAGGAACAGGGATAGCGGACCGACTGCAAGCAGGGAAGGAGACGGACGGAAAAGGAGTGGGGGGGGTCTCCCAGAGTGGACAAAGGAGGAGGAATGAGGACCTCGGAGACCAACACCCACCTTGAGAGCCTGATCCAGGGCCCCGATCCTGGAGGAGGAAGGAAGGAAGAGAAAATAAGGAAGAGAAAGAGAGGAGAGGAAGAGAAAGGGACGGATGCGTGAAGAGGCCTCCATGTCTGTGTCTGCAGACGCTGGAGGGGCATTTTCCTCCTTAAAACAGGGGGATTCTGGGTGGGGAGCTTCTTCCCCAGGACAAAAGGTCTCCCTTGGTCCCATCCTGAGGTCCTCCAGATGGAGAGAAAGCCCACCGCTCTGTCCAGCAGGTGTATAGGATCCTGCTCAGATGCGCTTGCTCCACAGACACTAAACTTCAATTCCCAGAATTCCCCAGTCAGCAAGCCAACAATGACAGGTGTTACAGGGAGTCCTTGAGTTACGGCGACCATTGGGACCAGGATTCCCACCTCACTTAGCAACCGCAATCCTTGCAGTCCCACATGAGGTTGTAAACTGAAGCACAGCGGCCGTTCAGCTCCACTCCCAGGAAGTCGGGAGGAAGTCAGTTGGAAGTCCCGGGTGTTTGCAAGGAGGTAGCAGGGAGGTAAGTGACTGATACACAGGCGTGTGTGAGTAGCAGGGGGAGGTGTAACAAGGATGTGCAAGGTCGGAAAAGGGTATGGTGGGACTGAGGGAGGGTCTGTGAGGGTGTAAGGACGTGGTGAAGCTTGGGAAGAGTGTGTGGGTAGTTGGGAGGTGCAGCACGGCTCCGGGAGGGTGCGTGCGTGTGCAAGAGAGGCATGATGAGGCCCAGGGAGGGTGTGTTAGGGTGTGCAAGAAGCAAGGCAGTGCAAGCATAGAGGGTCAGTTGGGGAAATTAACATGAGTGACTTGCAAGATTTCCTACTGTCTTCCCCAGTGACCTTCTGGGGAAGCCTGAGGGAAATGTCGCTGGCGGCAATCACATAACTCTAGGGCCCTGCAACCAGTTGTAAATGCGAGCCAGCTCCCAAGCGTGCCGAGATCACAATCGTGTGACTTCATAACGTAATTCCGAACGGTCACTGGATGAATAGTCGTAACTCGAGAACTACCTGTAATCAGACAGGGTTTGGCCGGATCCCAGATTAATTGCTTGTCCTTAATTCCAAGTTATCTCTCAGTCTTCAACTCTTGACAAACACCCCCC
>NW_022473631.1:0-70320 GCF_009769535.1 Thamnophis elegans
TCCTTTCTGGAAAACAGGCCACTGCAGCATCTGAGCATGTACAGAGTTTATTTGCACCCTCTGCTCCCACCCCGCCTTCTCCGGCCCCTGTTTGGTCCTAGCCAGACTTTGTCCGGAGCTGGGGGCCCTTTTTGGTCTCCTCGGCTGGGACGTCCAGCGGCTCTTCTGCCACGGGGGGCCTCAGGGTCTCCTCCGCTGCAGGGTTGGGGGTCCCTGTGGCCAGAGGGCCTCCTCAACCGCAGGGGATCCGGTCAAGGGGATCCAGTCCAGAGGACCCACCGAAGCAGAGCAACTGCAGGAGCCTCTCCAGCTCCTTCTCCAGGGGGCCCAGAGCTCCCCCCGCGGCTGGTCTCCCCCCTGCTCAGCCCTAAAGGGAGAAGGAGGGGTCCTTTCCCCCCCTGCAGGAAAGGGTGGGGGGATCCCCTCCTGGGATCCGCTTCTTCCCCCCCCCCCTTGGGATCCCTGGCTTTCCAGTGGATCCCCGTCACCCCAGGTGAGCTCCCTCCATCGTTTCTGCTTAGGCGAGAGAACTTTTCCTGAATCCCCATGTAATACGGCCATGCAGGACAGGAAAAAGAAATCCTGTCTCCCTTGAACAATTTCTGCCAAAAGAAATTGCCATGCCAAGGGATTCCATCAACATACAACACTTGGTGATAGTCGTAAGTTACTAATAAGCAATCAAATCATACTAAGAAAGAAACAGAACCATCTAAATTGTCAAGATACAAGCAACATAGTCATAAATGGGGAGAGACAGTTACCCAGAAGAGTAAGAAGAAGATAGTAATGCAGTCTTAGGAGGAGGTGTGGGAATTTGTTGTTGAGCAGAGTGATGGCAGGTGGGGGAAACCTGTTCTTGTGTGTAGTTGTCTTGGTGTGCAGTGCCCTGTACACCCCAGAGACAGTAAGCACAGTAGTCAGCCAGCCCCTCCCCACTTTAGCTGCCTTACCAGCCCCTCCCTCTCCACATCCACCTGCTCCTCCTTTCCAAAAACTGCAGCAGTGGGGGGAAATCCCCTCCAATACTGCCCCCTTCCTGGTTGCAGTTTTCAACCTTTTTGAGCCCTTGGAAACCTTGTGTGTGTGTGTGATTTTCCTCCTCCACCCTCTCCCTCTTTGGAGGGGACTCCTGTTGCGGCTGCTGCCTGTGCCACTGTGCCCTGCGACATAGCCCTCCACCCCTGGGTTGGCTCTTCGTTGAGCCATTGGGAGCTTTGGATTTTCATACAGTGTTTTGCCCATCTTCTTCCCCGTTTTATTGTCCTCTTTTGTAAGCCACCCAGAGTCATTGGCAGTTGGGCTCCCCTTTGCTTCTCTCAAACTCTCCCCAATTCAGGCAATGAAGTTCTTTTCGGCTCCACACCAAACTTAGTGCCTGAGTTTGGAGAGTAAGATATGAAAATCCTGCGTGGCTTCATGATGCTGAATCCCCAAGGACAGGACCCTCTTTTGCCCATCTTCCAAATGTTGAGGGCTCCAGCAGCTGAAGACCCAGAAAGTATCCAACTTGGAGAATATCAACATTGCATGATTTCCTGTTTCTTTTTTTCCGCAACAATCAGATATTGATTTCTATGAAGAAATTCACTAGCAGGAGATTCTCCTCCTTAGCTCCTCTTTAACTGGAGACGGTCTCCTTTTGGGCATGAATTCCAAATTCAGATATCCAGGAAGAAAGTGTATCCACGCAGTTGCATTCCCCCCCCCCCCTTTGAATCTGAAAATGATCTCATTTTCCAAGGTTCACCCAACAGCAATATCCCTGTACTGGGGAACCTGGTTTACTTACAGGTGGGGAGGCAAAGCAGAAGGCATTGTAATGCACAACAGGTGTTTAAGAGAACAATGACTTTGCCTGCCAGGGTCATTATTAGGTCCTTAACCAGTGAAATCAGGCAACCCTCCTGTCAGTCAATGCCACTTCTCTTTCCATTCCTCCATGGGGGAGGGGGGGTTGCAGCTCTCTTTGTGATGTGTGTAGTTCAGCTGTGGAATTCCAGGATTTCTCCAGCATCTGCACACAGCATTGTTGTCCAAGTAGTGCACACCCATCTCCTTAGGATGCCAATATCATATCTAGAGCTATTCTATTCTGAACTGTTATTGTCCAAATGGCTTCTTGTTCTTTGGCTGCAGCAATAAAAAAACTCCCCAGTCTCCTTGGCTAGGATTTCCCCCACTGCTTGTATGTGATACAAAGCATTATTGAGGGACCAGAGCCCATGGAGCAAAGAAAGGGGTTCTGGTACTTTCTGAGTTGTTCAAGATTCCTGTGGTTTGCAATCTTCCTTTCAGGTAAAGTGGGCATAACATAGGTACCCACCTATATGGGAAGAGCACAGATACATAACAAAATCATGTGGTCTCATCCCAAAGGTTGTTAAGTTTATTTGTCTTAATATCTTAGCCTTCATGCACACAGACGCACCAATCAGCTAGTGGTAATAATTGGGTAACTCCTAGCGTGGGTAGCTACAAACACCTTTTGGGGAAATGTTCTAATTGAGAAAACACCTACGGGAGATGGCAGTTCTCTCACACAACTATGGTTCCGGAACAATAAATTCAGTCCCAGTTCTGCTACTGAGAAAGTCACAGGCTGCGCAGTCCAGGAATCCGGACGGGCAGATCGTGGGTATTTCTTCCCTCTGGAAGTGATCAATCCAAGATGCCCGGCCTTCCACTTTTAGGGCTGTATGGGTGGTCTGAAGCCCTTGAAAGGGTCCCTTCTACTGCTGATCCAAGGAGGTTGTTGGTCCCCGCGTCTTTACAAGTGTCCAGTCTGCAGGCTGAAACGGATGCCCTGGGTGATCTAGTCCTGCAGATAACGGGAAAGGAAATTCATCACCCCAGCGAGGTGTCTTACGCTTTTGGTACAAGGCCAGTGTTAGGTAAGCTCCCCGTCGGGAGAGCAAGTACGTTCAGAGAAGTGTTGTGAGAGTTGTGTTGGAGAACACACAAACCAGCATACAGAAACACTGCAGTTTAAATAGGCTTCTACTTTCATGGAAATATTGGTATCAGAGTCCATCAAACAGTCCAAGTCACCCACGGATAAGTCAGTCAGTCATCAACGTCTTTCAGTTAAGGGATAATCCACATAACATAGTCCAATATCATATAATCAGTTCAGAACTCAAAGTTTGCTAACAGCTGCAGAACTTACAATAGCTCACTCAGTTCAGATCAGCCCAGCATCTAAGGAACAGAGAGCGAGCTAAGAGTGAGCTCCCTCTTATGGCCGATTGAGGAAAAACAGCAACCAATCACATTTTACAGTATGCTTTAAAGAAACAGGTACAACATTGTTACATGATTTATATATTGCCAACCCAACCATTAGATTATATTCCAAACAGTCAGTTTGCCCACCAGTGGGATGGGCCTCTCCTCTGCCTTTAGGGAGGGATGTGGTCATCCCAAAAGAGCCTCAAAGAGGCTCGAGCCTATTCGCTTTGGAGGTGCAATGAGAGTGGCAAAGGTTGAGGTGAGCACAGGTGAGCTTCCTGGCGGAGCTTAGCTATCTGTTGTTTTTGTAAATCATTACATTTTTCCCATAGGAGGACTTGCCAGGTGGTAGGCTGAGGAAAGCTTCCGAGTGATGTTTAACTGTTGACACAAACTTAGCTGTGAAATATGGGTCCCAATCCAATGATGTGCTATTTGGCAGCCCCAACCTCTGGTTAATTAGGCGCGAAAGCAATTGATATATAGAATAGTCCATTCCCCACCCCCTGGGATCATAGCCTCAGGCCAATCATAAGTCCTTCAAGTGTCAGGTGTGAGATAACTTCAAACGGCATCACGAAGATGGAATGTCGGCACCGTTAGTCCAGGCGGGAAACACCCACGCATGCGTAGTCCGACCATCCAGAGAACACCAGAACATTCCTCCAGCACATCGAGTAACCCCTCCCAAATACCAAACCCTCCCTCCCCGTTTCATGGCAGCCGAAGCAACAGCAAAGCAGAAGCTGACATGGATAATATCATATGATCGGAAGTTCTTACAGAAGATGGAGGTAGACTCACGACTGGAAAGCAATCATAATACAATGCTCCTTACTCTCACATTGCCCCAGAGATCTCTGAGGGCAGGCACAGCTTACCTGCCTAGGTTAGAGAGTCAAAATACCCAGGTAAAAATTAAATGGAAAGAGGAAAATGCTAAGGAAGTTACCAAACGGATGTTAGTTCCAGAAACCATAGAGCTACGTACATCTCTGCTAAGGAATAACTTTGGAGGATCTTACTTAGAGGGGTTTGAAACTTTAATTTTAAATTTGAATTCAGTTCTCATTAACAGAACACTAGCTCGCTCCCAAAGGCCGGTCTCAAAGAATAAAAAATGGTTTTGGTTGCGTGCAACTAAAAAGGATATATAATATGGAGTACAGGAAAAGTAAAAATGCCCCTTTTGAGGATCACACTCACTACTTAAAGCAGTTGAAAGCACAATATAAGACCCTTCTAAAAGAAAATAAAAAAAATGCGACTCAGAGGGAGTCTTGACATAGATTAATTACTTCAGTCAGGACAAAAAAATACATCCCTTTTTGGTGCATCACCAGGGGATTGGGGAAACCCCCCCTACCCCCCAACTAATCGGGTTCCGATTCATGCCTGGGAAGAGTATTTTAGGGAGCTTTATACAGATCCTGACTATGTAACCAAGGAGAGCCAAGCTAGTTTGGACTAAACTCCTTACTGGCCCCCCGTTACACCAGAAGAGATATCCCGGTTGATCGGAGCACTAAAGGCTAATAAGCAGAGGTGGGTTCCTACCAGTTCGCACCAGTTCGGTAGAACCGGTTCGTCAAATCTACCGAACCGGTTAGAAGAGGTTCCACCAGAAAGCAGGCCACACCTACAGAAGAGGTTCCAAAAATTTTTGAAACCCAACACACACACACACACACACACACACACACAGAAAGAGAAAGGAAGGAAGAAATAAAAAAAAGAAAAAAGAAAGAAAAAGTGAGAGATGAAAGAAAAAAAGGAAAAAGGGACAGAGAGACAAAAGGAAGGAAAGAGAGCGAGAAAGAAAGAAAGAAAGAAAACACATGGCCGGCAAGCCACTCCCACCAGGTCACATGGCCGGCAAGCCACTCCCACAAAGGAGGCCACACCCACAGAGTAGGTTCGGAAAAAAATTTGAAACCCACCACTGCTAATAAGGGACCCGGGGCTGATAATGTCCTGCCAGAAATAATCAAAAAGAAGGCCAGTTGGAGTTGGTGGGCTCCACTTTTAGCCTCTCTGTTTACATTCATAGATAAAACTGGCCATATGCCAAGAGATCGGGGAATAGCAATTATCATACCAATTTATAAAAAAGGGAATAGAAATGACCCAGGCAATTATAGACCCATTAGTCTTCTGAGCGTTATTAGTAAACTGTATGCCAAACACCTAAACTATAAACTCCAGGATTTGCTAATATCAGGGGGGATAATCGAAGAAGCCGGTTTCAGAGAAGGAAGATGTACGGTGGATCATATCTTTGTATTCCACCATTTAGTACAAAAATACACGTATAAAAAAATCCTCTCTTTTTGTGGCCTTCCTGGATTGTAAGCAGGCCTTTGATTCAATATCCAGGATCGCCCTCCGGGGGAAATTTAAATTCACCACTATCGATCAACGCCTCCTCTTCCTCATACAAAAATTGTATGCCAATTCCCCCTTGAAAGTGAGGTGCAATCCCCAAGGGAGTTTAACCGCCCCAGTAAGGGTACAAAAAGGGGTACGGCAGGGTTGCATCCTGTCCCCCTCCGTCTTCAACTTCTATATCAATCCCCTGATCGATCTCTTACAGGACCCTGATTTCCATCCTCCTAACCTAGCACAACGCAAAATTAGGGCAACACTCAGCTATTGCAGGCAAAACAAGCTGGTCCTTAACTTTGATAAATCAAAAGTTTTAGTTTTTGCTAAAAGACCACGCCAATACTCCTGGGAAATAGAAGGACATTGTCAGCCTCTGTTTCGCTTACTGGCTATCGGCTGCCATAGAAACGGGGAGGGTGGGGGCACGGTATTTGGGATGGGCATAAATGGTACAGGGGGTGATATGAAAAGGGCGTTTTCTTCTCACAGTCTTCTGCGCATGCTGGTGGCCGGTGTTTGGACCTGGTCAAGGCCAACCGTCCTGCATAGAAACATGATGGTGCCTTTTGGAGATGCATCCATCTTTTCATAACCAGTAAAACTGTTTTAATTCCAGGAACAATGGAGCTGGGGGTTTTCTTTCTTGGTCATTGATGGAGGGACGCCTGACAGACATAGTTTGGAACAGGTTAAAACATTTAGATACCTTGGGGTGGTTTTCCACTCGCAAGGGACATGGAAGGCACACCTGGATCATGCATTGCAAGCAGCCAACAGGTCCTCAAACGCAATCAAACACTTCTTTTATACAGGTGGAGGTCAGTTAGTACCTGCTGCCTTAAAACTTTTCGAGGCCAAAACATTGTCGCAAATTCTATATGGGGCACAAACAGGAATCTTGCAAAGACTTGCTAGAAACCATACAAACTAAATTCCTGCAAGCCATCTTAGCTGCACCCAAAGGAACTCCAAATGCCCAGTTAGGAATTGAGACAGGCATGCCTCAAATTCAGGTAAGAGCCTGGAAGATGATGGTCGTTCATTGGCTTAAAATGCATTTCTTTCCAGAGGGACTGTCCCCACTAGTGTTGACGGACAATTTCCCCTCCCCCTGGAAACTGATTGATCACAAGCTGGGCTCTCATGGGCTCTCACTGGTATTCTTAATGTCCCCAGGCTTTGATCAAGCAAAACAAGTAGTAATCAATAGAATGGGGGACATGGAGTTCCAAGAAGAACTAAATAGGTGTCCTCTCCACAGTAGGGACAGAATCAAACAGGGAGTGTGGGAATCGGCAAGATATCTAAATGACCTGGTCTCCCCAAAACAAAGAATAGCTTTCTTCAGAGCCAGATTTAACCTTCTCCCTTCAGCACTCCTCCAGGGCAGGTATAAGAGAACACCTATAGCAGAACTGGTTTGTACATGTGTAAAGGAGGCATGTACTATTACACTGCAAGCTATACAGAGCTTGTAGGTCTGCATATATTCTCCCTTATTAGAGAAATTGCCAGGGAGGGCAGACCATTTTTATCTAGGCTTCCTCCTCCAGGACACTAACCCGGTTACCACGTCTGCAGTGGCAAAGTTCTGTGCTGCTGCAATGTCCATAAGAAAAAAATCGGTTACAGAAGTATAGTTGTCATCTGGTACCAATTATCTGGACATACCTCTGACAATCTCTGGACCATTGTATTTACTCCCATACTTATCGGCTTCTCACCCACGTAAACCAGGGAGTGACCCGAACAATTTGAGAACATGTGTGTTATTATCCACTTTTAACGTCAATTCTTTTAAATTATATTTTAATATCAGTACTTTTTAATATATGGTAAAAAGTAATGTGTATTGCTGGTCTTTGACAGTAATAAAGATTTATACTCTATGAAAGCCAGGATGTTATTCTATGATGTCTGTATAAAAAGGAGCCACACCTTCTCTGAAGGGGAGTTCTTCCCTGCGTATCCTTTGGGTTATGTTGGGAACAACTGACCATCATGTCTTTAAGCTTTGATCAAAGATTAAATGCTGATCGTTATTCAAGCCTCCCTTTAAGTCTCAGCTTTGGCTCATTGGGACTTGGATGTGTTCTCAAACTTCTATGGGTCTCAAACCTTACATTGTGAATTCATTCCCCCCCCCCTTCCAGGAGAGTGGTTATGTTTAAAAAAGACTTTTTCTCTCTCTCCACATTTTTGGAACTTAGAGAAATACACAACTTTCTACGAGTTTTCTATCGATCAACTCTCAATGTAAGTCTTTTCACACAAAATAAAAAATCAAAGTTCTCACCTTTCAACCTGGACAGGCATAAAATACATTTCTCTCTCTCCCTCTCTCTCTCTCCACTTACATATACTAACAACTTTTCCAGCCCTCCCCCCTCCAGGTCTTAGAAATCACAGAGAGACAGAGAGGGAGAGGGAGGGAGGGGGAGAGAGGGAGAGAGGGAGAGAGAACATCATTTCCAGATCTGTGGAGATTGTTGTTGGTCTTCCCTAAAGTTTACTTCTTTGGAATAACAATCATTAAAGCTGCAACTACTCAGTTGCTGACTTCTCATAACTCCTCAAATCTGTGGGATGCTTGGATCCCACATAGGATCTTCAAAGGGAAACAGAAGATCTCTAGCATTCTCTGGTGTCTCTGATCCAACTTTCCCCACAAACATCCCTTTGTCCTCCTCGGTCAGAAAAACATTAAACAACAAAGAGGATTAGGGGACTGGAGACTAAAACCTATGAAGAACGGTTGCAGGAACTGGATATGTCTAGTTTAATGAAAAGAAGGACCAGGGGAGACATAATAACAGTCTTCCAATATCTCAGGGGTTGCCACAAAGAAGAGGGAGTCAAGCTATTCTCCAAGGCACCTGAGGGCAGAACAAGAAGAAATGGGTGGAAACTAATCAAGGAGAGAAGCAACTTAGAACTGAGGAGGAATTTCCTGACAGTTAGAACACTTAATCAGTGGAACAGAAGTTGCCTCCAGAAGTTGTGAATGCCCCAATACTGGAAGTCTTTAAGAAGAGGTTGGACAGCCATTTGTCTGAAAGGGCTTCCTGCCTAGGCAGGGGGTTGGACTAGAAGACCTCCAAGGTCCCTTCCAACTGTGCTATTGTATTATATTAAACATAGTTTGTAACTCATTCCATATAGGATTATGAGTAGAAATAATGGTTTTAAACAATTAAGCCACTTTTGTACGATTTTCACTATATGCTGGAGTAATCTAGGCACCTCCCATTGTGGGACGATTGGGGCTTGGGCTACCCCATCTGGAACAGGGGCTGCCCTCTTAGGGGAGCTAAATATTAGTGGGACAAGTTCCATGGAGGGAGGGGGGCATCTGGTGAAATATCTGAGTGATTTCAATATGGTGCAATTGCTCTCAAAGATGGGCTCATTAGAGAAGAATTTCTTTGGTTGGGGAGGGGTCCACTATACAGAATCCGTCAATAACTCTGCATTACTACTGACCTTTTTAAAAACAACTGAGCATACCAGTGTTCAGATTTTCTAGACTCCCATAATTGAGTCACAAGGGCAAGTATAACTGGTTGTTTAGAGACATCTTCAGAAGGCCATGAATGATTCTTTGGGAGTTTTTAAGTTTGGGCCAGATATGCTTACAAAATTTAAACAGGCCCTTTTCTCTCCCCCCCCCCCAATTCTATTCTGCCAGCTGCCAAACAAATTGTGGTATAGACCAGAGGTTCCCAAACTTGGCAACTTTAAGACTTGTGGACTTCAACTCCCAGAATTCTCCAGCCAGCAAAGTCCACAAGTCTTAAAGTTGCCAAGTTTGGGAGCCCCTGGTCTAGACATCTGAGAGGAGTAAAAGCATTTCCACATCCATTTCTTGTGAGTCTCTTACATTCCCCATTTCAGGCAGTTTCCAGCCTCCTTGCTCACTTGCGGGAAGGGTGTATGTGTGCTTAAACCATGAGGTCGAAGGGATCCTGACCCCCCGGAGAGCCCTTTGCTCACATCTGGGAAGGGTCAGAATCCTGCACCCTCGTGGTTTCCTCTGCCGGCAAATGGTGGGGAAGAAGGACTGACTTCTCGGGACAAGGACGGCGGCAGAGTCAGGTCAGGGGGAGACCAAAGCAGGAGAAAACCAGCCACAAAGCCCCCCTCCACAGCCCAAGGGATCCTGCGTGGCGCTGGTTAAGGGGCATTTTGCATCTTGGAGCGAAGGGAGTGGACGCGACAAGAGGTGTAGCAAAGCAGTAACCTTTATTCAAAGCATAGTAACTACGATTCAACGTGGCGTGGTTCGCGCCAAACATTTATACCCCCAAGTTTGAACAATAAGCCAATAGGGCGTCGAGTAGCTCAACCAATCGGAGATAGGCTTAAACCGGCTCCGCCCAAGAACCAATCAGAAAGGGAGACCTTACTTCCCGCGCTAGTATTCAACACCCCTCCCCCCCTAGTCAAGGTACCCTTAGGAAGGGCAAACATAGTCTTGTAGATAGGTGGGACGGTGACGCTCTCGTCCCGACCTTCGTAATTCCCCGGCGGGTTTCGTCGAGGGGGAAACCGCCGGCGGAGGCATGTCCGTAACGGGGCGGTGAGTCTGCGGCGCGGCCCCAAGAGATGATGCTGGCCCGGGGCCCCGTGCCCAGTGTCCGTTTGTCCAAGGTGGCGTCTCCGTGGCAACAGGAGTGTCCGACAATGGCCCCCTGCAATCTGGTTGGGATGTAGATTCAGAGTCTCGATAAGGGCTTCGCGGAAAGGAATAGCCGGATGAGGCACGTCTGTCCGAGAAGTCGGCTTGTCCCCCGTTCCCCGAATGGAGACAGTCCGTTGGGGAAAAGGTCATCAAGGGTAGCTCACGCTGAGAGCGAGTGTCTGAGAGGCTCGGGCCGTCTGCCTCCGCGGGGAGGCGTCGCCTTAACTGGTCCAGGTGGCGCCTCCATTGTGTTCCGTCGGCCAGACCGGCCCTGAAGGAACAGGGGCCAGTCAGAGCTGTGATGGTTGCGGGAACCCACCGTGGATCCCCGGAAAAGGAACGGGCCCATACGGGATCCCCTAACTTAAACGTATGGGAAGGAAGGGCCCCTAGGTTGCTCGGCAGATCCCCTGCGTAAAGTGGATGTAGCCTATCTAGGGGGGTTCGCAATCTCCTTCCCATCAAGAGCTCCGCAGGACTTTTATTAGTCGTTGGGCAGGGTGTAGAGTGCTGGCTCAAGAGATACGCCGCCACTCTTTCCTGCCAGTCGCCCTGGTCCATGCGGCCCAAGGCTTCTTTGGCTGAGCGAACTGCGCGCTCCGCCCGGCCGTTACTAGCTGGATGATAAGGGGCTGTGGCTGCGTGTCTGATTCCTTGTTCGGCCAGGAATTCTTGGAACGTGGTGGAGGTAAACTGGGGCCCATTATCTGAGACTATCACATCCGGTAGCCCATGTGTGGCGAACATCTTACGAAGGGCCCTCACTGTACTCTCTGCTGTAGTAGAGGTCATGATTACCAGCTCCACCCACTTGGAGTAAGCATCGACTACTATCATAAAAGTTCGGCCGTGGAAGGGGCCAGCGAAGTCAATGTGTAAACGGGACCATGGGCCTCTAGGAATTTCCCACTCCCGGGGGGCGGCCGTGGGAGGATTCGGCCTAGAGTTTTGACATATCCTGCATCGACCTACATAATCTGCAATTTCCGAATCTAACAAGGGCCACCACACATAGCTGTGGGCTAAAGCTTTCATTCGCGCTATGCCTGGATGGTTTTTATGAAGTGCAGGCAGGATTCGTGCCCGCAGGGCTGTGGGGATCACTACCCTATCCCCCCAGACAAGACAACCCCCATGAAGGACAAGTTCGGCTTGTCGTGCTTTAAACGGTCGGAATCCTTCCGCTACCTTTTCCGCGGGCCAACCCCTCAAAACCCATGAAGCTACTTGGGATAAGACCGGGTCAGCCTTTGTACAAGCTGCGACATCCGCAGCAGAGACGGGGAGGTCAGATTCAGCAATGGACAAAATAGAGAGAGAAGGCACATGGGCTGTGTCCGTCTGTGGCAAGGGGCAACGGCTCAGGGCGTCTGCGTGCCCTAGCTGCTTACCCGGACGGTATAATAGCGTATACGAATACGCCGTTAAAAACTCAGTCCAGCGTGTCATGCGGGGAGACAAAATGGGGGGAGTTGGCTTGTCGCCTGCTAGTAGCCCCAGGAGCGGCTTGTGATCCGTGACAAGGGTGAAATTCCTACCATAAAGGTAGTCATGGAATCGCTTAATGCCGGACACTGCAGCCAGGGCTTCTTTATCGATTTGGCTGTAGTTCCGCTCCGTTGAAGAAAGTGTCCGGGAGTAGAAAGCTATGGGGGCCTCTGAGCCATTCGGGAGGGCATGGCTCAGGACCGCCCCTATACCATAGGGAGAGGCGTCGCATGTCAAGACTAGGGGCATCTTATCGCTATATTGAATTAAGACTGCCGATGAAGTTAAAATATCTTTTATAGCCGCGAACGCGTGCGCTTCACGGCTACCCCATCTCCAGGCCGCTGACCGGTCAAGCAGTCGATGTAGCGGTTCAGCTAGCGAGGCCTTGTGGGGAATAAAAGGGGCATAAAAGTTTAACAGCCCCAGGAACGCCTGCAATTCCGCCCTAGAGGTGGGTGCAGGTGCGTTTTTAATGGCGGCAACTTTGGAGGGAGTGGGGTGGATGCCTTGTGCATCGATGAGAAATCCCAAAAATTCTACTTGGGGAACAGCAATTTCGCATTTGCTGCGCTTTAGTTTCAGTCCTGCCTCCCTAAAACGTGTAAGAACCTCCCGCAGTATTTTCAGGAGTTCCGAGTGGCTAGGGGCTGCGACCAGGACGTCGTCAAAGTAAGGAACGACGCCGGGGAGCCCGTGGAGCAACCGCTCCATAAGGCTCTGAAATATCCCCGGGGCAACTGAAACGCCGAATTGGAGACGGCGGCAACGGAAAGCCCCGCGGTGGGTGACGATGGTCTGGGCTGTAGCCGCGTCATCGTCTACGGGGAGCTGCTGGTAGGCCTGTGCCATATCTAGCTTGGCGAAAATACGGCCTTGCCCTAAGGAGTGGAGTAGATGTTGCACTACGGGAACGGGATATGGATTTGCCTGCAGGGCCAAATTGATGGTCGACTTATAGTCGGCACATATTCTCACCGATCCGTCGGGTTTGACCGGGAGCACTATGGGAGTTTCCCAACGGGCATGATCTACGGGCTCGATTACCCCTTGCTCTATAAGCTTATCAAGTTCCGCATCTACCTTTGCTCTCAATGCAAGGGGGACCCTGCGTGCCTTCAGCCTAATGGGCGCGACCTGGGGATCGAGGCAAAGGGAAATGGGGGTGCCCTTATAACAGCCCAATCTCCCATCGAACACATCTGCAAACTCATCTAACACACTATCTACGGTGCGGGGGACTACCCTGTGCACCCCTTCTATGGTGAGACCCAAAGCGGGGAACCAATCCAACCCAAGGAGAGCGGGCAGGTCATTCCTAACAATTAAAACTGGGAGTTTCCCTTTAAAATCTCCGTATTCCACCCGGATGTGGAATATTCCTGCCGTGGGAATCCCATTTCCCTGGTAATCTAGAAGGGAAACCCCAGCGGGGCGCAATTTACTCTGGGGAACCCTAGGGCAAAGGCGGGAAAACAAAGCCCAAGATAGAAGGGAACGGGAAGACCCAGAGTCCACCTCCATTCGGCAAAGCTGACCTTCGAGACGGACGACGGTGCTAATTTTGCGATGGCCGGCGGGAACGTGAGAAGCCTGGTAGACCACGCAGTCGGCGCTGGAGAGCTGGTGGGTTGAATGGCAGTCCTCAGCTCGCCTCGCAGAACGTGGTTGTTGGCGGCCTTTCAGTGCCTGGCGCTGGTCGCTGGGCTGCATAAAGGATGGGGCTGGCACGAGAGCCCGGCAGACCCTGGCGAGGTGTCCTTCTCCTCGGCAACGGCGGCAGACGGCAGAACGAAACGGGCAGGATGCGCGGCTATGGCGACCGCCGCATCCGCGGCAAGGAGCGTTTGAGACTGGCTGAGCGGGCGTCGATGGTTGCTGGTGTGGCCTCCGCTTTGGTTGCGTCCTCATTTGTCCGACGATTTCCTCCTCCTCATCTTCCGAAGGAGAGGGGTCGTCGACGAGGTTCGTCTGGGTGGAAGGCGCTGCAGCGGTTTGCGCGGGGGTTTTCAGCTGGAGGCGTTCGATGTCGGCCGTGGATTGTTCAGAGAGCTCTGCTGCTCGTGCGGTCTCCACGGCTTGCACCAAGGTAATTTTGTGGTTCCGGAGCATACGGCTGCGCAATTGCACGTCGCGGACCCCGCATACAAACTGCTCCACGAGGTTCTCCTCCAGGTCTGCAAAATCGCACTGAGCGGCCACTGTGCGCAAAGCCTCTAGAAACTGGCTGATGGATTCGTTGGGCTTCTGCACTCGGCGGCGAAAAGTAAAACGACGTGCGATCAGAGAAGGTGAGGGGGCGTAGTGGTCCCTCAGCCTGGACATCAGCTCGTCCCACCCAAGTTTGTAAGCTGGCCTCGGGGCGGCCAGAGCTCTCGCAGAGGCAAACATGGAAGGCTCACAGCAGGACAAGAAGAAACTGCATTTCTCCTCGTCGGTCTGTGCCCGGTTCTTCGATGCGATTAGGTAACACTCAAAACGCTCCATGAAACCGTCCCATGATTCTCCGGCAGACCCAAACGGCGCGAAGGGAGGAAGCGATGATGCCATTATGGTATGAAGCCAGAGAGGGAAGAAAGACAGCAAAGAAAATTTTGCATTCGCTGCCGGAATTCTCAGCCTGAGGAGCAGATTCGTGCTACTTCAGACGCGGTGGCAAGCTGGCTTGTTCTCCTCCGTGGTCGCGGGAATCTCATCCCATCCTCGTCGCCAGTTTTGCATCTTGGAGCGAAGGGAGTGGACGCGACAAGAGGTGTAGCAAAGCAGTAACCTTTATTCAAAGCATAGTAACTACGATTCAACGTGGCGTGGTTCGCGCCAAACATTTATACCCCCAAGTTTGAACAATAAGCCAATAGGGCGTCGAGTAGCTCAACCAATCGGAGATAGGCTTAAACCGGCTCCGCCCAAGAACCAATCAGAAAGGGAGACCTTACTTCCCGCGCTAGTATTCAACAGGGCAGCCTTAGAAACCCCTAAGGAGGTGGTGAGTTCTAGTCCTGCGGGAGCCCTGAAAGGCAGCTTGGACCCCTGATGGGGAAAAGAGGAGGAGGAGGAGGAGGAAGGAGCAACCGGTCTCTTCCCCACTTTAAGTCACTCATCAAGTAATAAGGGGAGTCCATTAAATGCAGGCACTCCTTGACTTATCACCAGCCATTCGCTTAGTGACGGTTTGAAGGGGGGTCCGGACTCCCCCTCCCCGCCCTGGCCGGACCCCGGGTGGGCTGCGAGGCTCCTGTGGCCGGAGGGGAGAGAAGCGCCGGTGGGACGAGGCTCTGGCGGGCAGCCTTCCCGATGGGTGGACTTCAACTCCCAGGATCCCCCCGGCAGCCGCTTCCAGATTTGGGGGCCTCCCGGACTCCCCCCCCCCTTTTCCCTCCGTCTTTGGAGGCAGCTTTTGCGGCGCCCCTCCGAAGGCAGCCCGGGCAGCGCCTGCCCTCTAGTGGCCGCCTGTGGGAAATGCCCGGGAGACCCTCCCAACATTCAGGCTGCTTGAAATGGGGAGCAAGGCGGGCGGGGGGGGAGGAGGGGGCAGCAGCGCCCCTTGCCCTCCATGGAGCCCCCCCCACCCTTTGCCCCGCCCACTTTTCCTCCCCACGGGCGGGGGGCGGGGGGGGGCTTTGTGCGTGCTGCGTTTTCTGTATTGGCACTTGGCGTTTTGTATCCTACCCCGTTTGTCCAAACAATCATCTCTTAACAATCTTGGGCGTTTGTGTAGTTGTGTGTCCAGTGGGTGGTGTGGAAAATGGCAAAACTGACTTAAAGAATGTCTCTAATTTGATTTCGAGTTGGAAATCGCTGCTGGGCTTTTTGCTCGAAGCTGGAAGAAAATACGAATATTTTTTTTATTTTGGATGATTAGGATGATTTTGTAAGTGTAGAAAGAGCTTGAAATGTTGTTGAGAAGCAAAAAGGTCGGGAGGGTTTTTTGTCTCATCTTCTGCAGTGGCCTCCAACCTTGGCAACTTTAAGACCTCTGGACTTCAACTCCCAGAGTTCCTCAGCCAGCAAAGCTGATCTACTGCACCAAAGAAACTCAGAAGTCATCAAAGTTGTTGAAAAGAGCCAAGAACCGAATTGCTTTTACACAACGCTCAGTGATTCTCCTCTCCCATCGGATGGGTCCTGGACTTACAACGGTTCATTTAGCGACCATTTAGTGACATTTCCGTTTGTCCGCTTCTGACCACTGCAGCATCCCACCATCACGCGATCAAACTCCAGATGCCGGGTAACGGGTTCATATTTACGACGGTCGCACTGTCCCGGGGTCACGAGATCCCGTTTTGCGACAAGCAAATTCAATGGGGAAGCCAGGCTCACTTAACAACCACGTTACTCACTTAAAATTGCAGTGATTCAATTTGACAAGAGTGGCAAGAAAAGTCAGCAGTGGGGTGGGGGGGGGGTTCTTCCCTACTGACGGTATCAGGTCTGGGGTCTCTCCCGTCCTCTGGAGGCCACCTTCCTTCCGCCTCCTCCAGCCTGGGACGGCAGCCCAACAGGTGTGGTTGTGTGTGCAGAGGCAGCATGATGAGTGATCCCCCTCCCTGCCTCCCTGGGGAGCCCCACGTGGGATGGGGGACCTCAAGCCAAGCAACCCTCCCCACCAACAGCCCCCCCCAAAGAGTCCACCTCCCCCCATTCCCAATGAAAGAAACACAACAGCCGTAGTTTTAGATGACTATATTGGTTTTAAAAAATGCAAATACTGCACAGTTGCCATCAGAGCACAAAGCATCCCTTGGCAGACCCCTCCCCCGACAGCACCTCAAGTTAACAGCACAATGAAAAAGGGAGGGGCTGCTGGGGGAGGGGAGAGCTTTCCGAGAAGGATGGAGAAAGAGCGTCCAGCTGGAGCAAAGACCCCTCCTCAATCACTAAGCATCTGCACCAGGCAGGAGCAAGCAGTGGGCTGGTTTAGTTGGTGCCCCCTCCTCCTTTCCCACCCCCCCCCCAGTTTAAAGGCAGGCTTGCTCTCCCCACGAAGGAGGCAGAGCGCCCCTCAGCAGCCGGGGGTCTCCCTCCTGCCAGGGTTCCTGAGGAAAGAGCTTTCAAAAGGCGCCTCTCTCCAAGTGCAAACGAGATCAAGGGCAGGAGAAAAGGGGGGCTGGGGGGACCCCCGTGGGATGCAGAAGTCAGAGGGACCAGAGCTGGTTCCGACTGCAATCCCAGCTGGAAGCAGAGAGGCAAAGAACCATCTCCTCTGGGCCAACTGGGCAGGACAGGTTAGGGGATGAGGCTCAGGATTGGCTCCCTCCAGGCATATGGGACATACGTGAAGGGGGGCAGAGGAAGTCCAGGGGTGCCTCTAGAGGAACCCTGCAGCTCTTCCTCCTCCCTGGGTAGCCGTGCAGAGTCGGGGGAATCGTCATCCTTGGTGAGAAGTCCTTCCCCATAGGAGGGTCCACCGTTTCCCAGCAAATTCTCAAAGGGGGGGAAGGGCCCATCCAAAGGGACTCGGGGGGGGCAGGGATCCCATCCATGGATCCTCTGGGGTGGGAGGTGTCCAAGGAAGAGATCCATGGGTCAGGAAGCCAGCTACCCATGAAAGGCTGAGGAGCATCAGGTTGAAGAACATGACCTTAAACCAGTGTTTCTCCATCTGGCCAACTTTCAGAATTCCCCAGCCAGCAAAGGTTTAAGGCAGGGGTTCCCAAACTTTAAGCTCTGCTGGCTGGAGAATTCTGGGAGTTGAAGTCCACAAGTCTTAAAGTTGCCAAGTTTGGGAACCACTGGTTTAAGGTAAGGCTTCCAGTCCCAAACCGCATACAAGAACTACGTTTCCCAAACTTAAGCAGACCTCAAGGCACCACACGAGGCTGCAGATCTCTGCTCCAAGCCCAGGAGAAGACATGGTCCTGTCCTCCTGGTGGAGCAGAGCGTGGGAGGCACTTTGGAAAGCACAGCTGGCCCCTCCCCCTCCCCTGGCCAAAAGGCATCCGCTCTGCCTCAAAGACCCACATTTCCCCCCTTGACTAGAAACAGCCGATCCCACAGCAGGCAGTTGAGGGCACTTTTCCCACGTCTATCCTCACCATTCCTGCGCCCTGGAAGGCGGCCTGAAGCCCAGGCGTTCCCCTGACAGACGCAGGGAGCCCACTTCTACACCCCACCCCTTGGCAAGGCCCTCTAGACAGGCTCAGGCACCGTGTGCCATGCGTAGGGCTGGGCAAGGGGTGGCCGGGCGGAGAGGTCAGCATGGCTGCTGAAGCAAACCCTCTAAGGCAGCTTCTCTTCTTCCAAAGGGAAACGTCTCTACTCAACGTTATTCCTTGAAGCAGAAGAGGGGCTGTCCGCTTAATTTCCCATCAGGTGGATGGATTTGGACAACGGACCAGCTTTTCTGCAGGGGGAGTGAAATCAAACTTCATTTAAGAAGTAGGACGTCATCCTCAATGGACCCAGAGGGAGGGGGATTCCTGAAACATCTGGGTTTTTTGAACAGAGGACAATTGATTTGATTTGATTTGATTTGCTAAATTTATAGGCCGCCCAATCCCGAAGGACTCCGGGCAGCTTACAGAAAATAAATTTTAAAAAGTGAAGAGTTAAAAAAAACGGAGGAAAACAAATTTAAAAAACCACATCATGCACCCAGTCTAATGGGGGCTGGACCTCGGGCAAGAGGTCAACAGCCCCAGGCCTGCCGGAATAGCCAGGTTTTGACAGCCTTTCGGAAGGCCGTGAGAGTGGGGAGGGTCCGGATCTCTGGGGGTAGTTCATTCCATAGGGTCGGGGCAGCTACAGAGAAGGCCCTCCCCCGGGGAGCCGCCAGCCGACATTGTCTGGCTGACGGCACCTGGAGAAGGCCCACCCTGTGCGATCTTATCGGCCGTTGGGAGGTATGCGGCAGAAGACGGTCTCGCAGATATCCGGGTCCTAGGCCATGTAGGGCTTTAAAAGTAATAACCAGCACCTTGAATCGTGCTCGGAGACCGATAGGGAGCCAGTGCAGCTCACGGAGGATAGGTGTAGTGTGGGTGTATCTTGGTACACCCAGTATCGCTCACGCAGCTGCATTCTGGACTAATTGTAGTCTCCGAACACTCTTCAGGGGCAGCCCCATGTAGAGCGCATTACAGTAGTCAAGTCTTGAGGTGACGAGGGCGTGAGTGACCGTTTGAAGTGCCTCCCGATCCAAATAGGGCCGCAATTGGTGCACCAGGCGAACCTGGGCGAAGGCCCCCCTGGTCATAGCCGACAGGTGATGTTCTAACGTCAGCTGCGGATCCAGGAGGACCCCTAAGTTGCGGACCCTCTCTGAGGGGAGCAAATTTTCTCCCCCTAGGCTTAGGGATGGACTACCTGGGCTGTCCTTAGGGGGCAACATCCACAGCCACTCGGTCTTGTCAGGATTGAGTGCGAGTTTGTTCACTCCCATCCAGACCCTAACAGCTTCCAGGCACTGGCACATCACTTCCACCGCTACGCTGAGTTGGCACGGGGCGGAAAGATACAACTGTGTGTCGTCCGTGTACTGGTGGTATTTAATCCCATGCCGACGAATGATGTCACCCAGTGGCTTCATGTAGATATTAAATAGGAGGAGGGACAAGACCGACCCCTGCGGCACCCCATAATTTAAGGGGCCTAGGGGTCGACCTCTGCCCCCCAACCAACACCGACTGTGACCCGTCGGAGAGGTAAGAGGAAAACCACCGTAGAACGGTGTCTCCCACTCCCACCTCCTTCAGCCGTCGCAGAAGGATACCATGGTCGATGGTATCGAAGGCCGCTGACACGATTTTAATTTTAATTGGAGAATCCCTGAATGTCCACCTCCTAAAGTGGTTTAATGCAGGTATTAAACAACCTGATTTGGGCCGGAGGGGACTGAGGACACGAGGTTAAATTCACGTTTCTCAAACGTGGCAATTTTAAAACTCGACTCCCCGGAGTCCCCCATCCTGGCTGGGGAATTCTGGGAGTTGAAGTTCCTCCGCCTTAAACCTGCCAGGGCTGAGGACCCTGGGTTCAACAGGGGGCATCCCTCAAGTATCATTGCAACCCAAAACGGGTTCCGTCTGAAGGTCTCCCTCCCATTTTCAAAATGTAAACGAAGGTCAACTCTTGGCTTGTAGATTCTTCAAAAGAGTTGGACTCTTTTGCTCAAGGGCACGAATCGCTGGGAAGCAAGGCAGAAGTTAACCATGGTTAGTTAGTGGTCAACACCCACCCCCCACAGGGAGAAGGTTAAGTGCAACAAATTTAAAGAGATTTCCCTGGAAGAGAGTTTCACAATCCCACCAACTTTAAGATGGGGATGGGGGGACTGGCTGGGGAATTCTTGGGAGTTGAAGTCCCCCCCTCTTAAAGTTGGTGAAGTTGACAAACGGTGGCCCAGAAGGAGGAGAAAAACTTTGTGATTTTTGATTCGTTTTTCAAAGAAACTTGGTATTCAGGAGGAAAAAACTTTGTGATTTTTGATTCGTTTTTCAAAGAAAACTTTGGTATTCAAGCACACTTAAACGGATCCTGTCCTTTTGCAGGCTCCCCCTTACTAGAAGAAACATATGGCAATTCTAGGACTTTTTTCCTTTTTGGCAGTAATAGATTCACCTCTTTGGCAGGTTTTAAACTTCCTTTTAAACCTTTGAGATAGAAAAAAGACCCCCCCCACCCCCTTAAAAAACCTGAAGCATCTTTAGCGTATTTATATAGAGATATAGATATAGATATAGATATGTAATAAAGTATAAATTCTTGCATAGAAAATAACTTCTTTTAAAAATGGTTTCCTCTTCTTCTGAGCACGTAAAGGACAGAGAGCTCCATAAAGCAGATTTGAGTGCATGTCGGGAACGTCGGACGATTACATGATGCTGCAGTTTGAAGGACCCTAAGAGGGGAGAGAGAGAGAGAAGACTGACATAGAGTCAGAAGGGACCTCAGAGGTCATCTAGCCCAGCCCCCTCCCCAAGCAAGAGACCCTCTTCCGTTCCACGCAAATGGCCCTCCGATCGCTACTTAAGAGCCTCCAGGGACGAAGCACGGAGGAATTGTTCTCGCAATCAGGACATTTCTCCCTCATTCTAGGTTCAGGGCCGATCCAGAACCGGGCCTCCCTCAAAATGCCAGCAAGGGAGTTGTGGGAGAGGCAGGCGTGGCTGCCAGTCCAAAAGGCTTATGGGGAGGGACACGTGGACCTGCCTGCCCAGGGGAAGAACAGGCCCTTCCCCAGCTAAGGCTGCCTCTGTGTGACCAAACCTCCGGGGAGACAATAGCCGAGACCATTTTCCAAACGGAAAAGTTTCCTGCATAAAAAGTCTCCCACCTCAGGGGGGTCTTTGACAGCCCCCCCCCCCAGTGCAGCCACTGAGCAGCCCCAGCCGAGGCCACTTCCGTTTGTTTGGCGGAGGGGCGGGTGGGGGTCTGTGGGCGGTGGGCTGGCTGCCCAGACTGGCTCCGCCCACTACATGCACACACATGCACACACACACGGCTGTCCTCCTGCTTTAGGCCCCTGAAGGCTAACCTGTGGCATGCGGCGCCCTCTTGTGGCCAAGCCCCAGCTCAGCTCCGCCACGCTTGTGCATGCGCTTCCAGCAGGCCAGCGGCTCTTCGGGTTCTGCCGTGAATGCGCAGAGGGGGGGGGAGGGCACATGCAGAAGGGGGGCACATGCGGGGGCCACATGTCATGTGCAGGAGATGTGGGCATGTATGCGCGGGGCTACATATGCGCGGCGGCCACGCACACATTGCATTGGGGGGGTTGGGAGCACACGGGTGCCTCCTTGCGTTCGCATGGTTTGGGGACTCGGTCTGGAAGGGAGCTCAGAGGTCTTCTAGTCCAACCCCTGTTCAAGCCAGAGACCGAATTCCATGCCAGACAACGCATACGCTAAGCCAGGGCACAAAGCCAACTGGAGTTGACCGTTCTCATGTGAGAATGCAGCCTGTCAGGGTTTTCAGCCCACCCCACGCCTGCTGTTCAGTGGGGACCATCCCGGCCTTCCCCACATGCCCTGGCTGAGGAGCCCCATGTGGCACAGAGCCCTGGGATGCCCACAGCCATCTCTCTGCCTCCCTGGAAGGACTGACAGTGCACAGTGATCGGTCTCAGGAGCTTCCCCGCAAGGGGAGGAAGGGGGGCACTCAGAATCGGAGGCCTCCCACCACAAAGCCCCCTCCTCCTCCGGCCCAGGATCACACATGCCCGCTGGGGCGCCCCCAGACTGACCTGCTGGCGTGGGGTGGAGCTGCCCAGGATGTAGGTGCGGGGCAGGAGGCTCTCCCCGAGGTTGGTGCCTCCACTGCGGTAGCTGCGCGTGATGGTCAAGCTGGAGGAGGAGGAGCCGGTGGACATGGTGCTGGTGCCCACATTCGTTCCCCCGGATGACTTCTCTGCCGGCTGCCCACATGTGCCACACAACACTGTGCGAGAACGCAGGTTGTACTCGCCCGGATCTCCGCTGGCACTGCAGTGGCTCTGGAGAAGGGAGGAAGAGGGGAAGAAGCAGAGCTTGGCGCCACCCGGACCGAGACCCCACCTGGGGCTGGAGATGCTGGATTCGGATCTGGGGGCTCCTTGGTGCTCTGTGAACCTGGATGTTTCATTACCAAACTAGGTAACTTCATCAGCGCAGAAAAGCCCCAAGGCCAGAAAGCTCCAAGACCCCCACAGTTCAACCCTGAACTAAAATTATTCTCTTCTATCAGATTCCTACTTGGCCCTTTTGATCCCCCCCGGCTTCCTCCGGAGCCCGCGATGTCTTTTTAAAACACAGCCCAGCCCAGTGTTACATTTAGAATTAGAATAGAATTAGAATAAGTTTATTTATAGGCCGCCCTTTTCCCTGAGGGGACTCAGGGCGGCTAACAACTTATATGGGAGGGGATACATACAATGACATATAACATAACATGTAATTAAAAAAATAAGCAACATTCATTCAGCATTCGGGTGGGGGTGAATTATAATCTTTACCCCCAGGCCTGATCGGATTGCACCACTACGGCCCCTTCGGGTCAGTGGATCCCGGAGACCTCCTTGGTTCACCGAGGAGCTCCGGGAGAAGAAACGCCGGAGGAGACACCTAGAGCACCTGTGGAGGTCCGATAAGTCCGAGGCGAACCGAGCACTTCTGACTACCTGCACCAAGGACTACGTCCGGGCATTAAGAGCTGCCAAAAGATCACACATCTCCGCCTTGGTAGCGTCCGCCGAGTCATGCCCAGCCGCCCTGTTTAGGATAACCCGCTCCCTCCTTAATAGGAGGGATGCGGGAGACCCCTTGCAGGGTAGGGCTGAGGACTATGCTCAGTTCTTGGCGGACAAAGTAGCTCGGTTTCGGTCGGACTTGGACTCCACCGCAGTAGATCCAGCCGAGACACAGGAGGATTACTTGGCAAATCATCTCTGGGTTGAGTTCCAGGATGTTGCCTCTGGGGATGTGGACAAGGCCATTGGAGCTGTAAGTGCCTCCACCTGCATTCTGGACCCATGTCCCTCCTGGCTGGTTGCCAACAGCAGGGAGGTGACACATGGCTGGATCCAGGCGGTCGTGACCGCCTCCCTTCAGGAGGGGCACTTCCCCGCCATACTCAAAACGGCGGTGGTGAGACCCCTCCTGAAGAAACCATCCTTGGATCCAGCCATTTTAAACAACTTTCGTCCTGTCTCCAACCTCCCCTTTATTGGGAAGGTTGTGGAGAAGGTGGTGGCCTTCCAGCTCCAACGGGCCATGGAGGAAGCTAGTTATCTTGACCCCTTCCAGTCCGGCTTCAGACCTGGTTACAGCACAGAAACTGCTTTGGTCGCATTGACCGATGATCTCTGGAGGGCCAGAGATGGAGGCCATGCGTCCATCCTGGTTCTCCTTGACCTCTCAGCGGCTTTCGATACCATCGACCATGGTATCCTTCTGCGACGACTGCGGGAGGTGGGGGTGGGAGGCACTGTTTTGCAGTGGTTCTCCTCCTACCTCTCGGACAGGTCGCAGTCGGTGTTGGTCGGGGGGCAGAGATCGTCCCTGAGGCCCCTAACATGCGGGGTGCCCCAGGGTTCGGTCTTATCCCCCCTACTATTTAGCATATACATTAAACCGCTGGGCGAGATCATTCGGAGGCATGGGATAAAATACCACCAATATGCGGACGATACACAACTGTATCTGTCCACCCCGTGCCAACTCAATGAAGCGGTGGACGTGATGAACCAGGGTCTTGAGGCCGTTAAGAACTGGATGAGCGCTAACAAACTGGTACTCAACCCGGACAAGACCGAGTGGCTGTTGTGTTTCCCTCCCAACAATTTGGCTAATGTACCAACACTTAGGCTGGGGGGTCAAATTTTATACCCCTCAGATAGGGTCCGCAACTTAGGAGTCCTCCTGGACCCACAGCTGACTTTTGACTACCAGCTGTCAGCTGTGACCAGGGGGGCATTTGCCCAGGTTCGCCTGGTCCGCCAGTTGCGGCCCTACCTAGATCGGGAGGCTCTCGCAACAGTCACTCGAGCCCTTGTGATCTCTAGGCTGGAATACTGCAATGGGCTCTACATGGGGTTGCCCTTGAAGTGCATCCGGCGACTGCAGTTAGTCCAGAATGCAGCCACGCGAGTGATAGTGGGCACACCGCGGTTCGCCCACGTTACACCCATCCTCCACGAGCTGCACTGGCTACCTGTCGGTCTCCGGGTGCGCTTCAGGGTACTGATGACCACCTTTAAAGCACTCCATGGTAGTGGATCTGGGTACTTGAGAGACCGCCTTCTGCCGATTACCTCCCTCCGACCGATTAGATCGCACAGACTGGGCCTCCTCCGAATCCCATCCGCCAGTCAATGTCGACTGGCGACTACACGGAGGAGAGCCTTTTCTGTTGCAGCTCCGACCCTGTGGAACGACCTCCCCGTCGAGATCCGCACCCTCACCACCATCCAGACCTTCCGCGCAGCCCTCAAGACCTGGCTCTCCCATCAGGCCTGGGGATAGGTTCCCAATCTACCCGCCCGAGTGTTGACTGTTGAATGAAAGTTGTGTTTTATTATTTTTCTTTTGTTCACATTTTGTTTGTCTTTTGATATTGCACCCCCTTCCCTGTGATTGTAAGCCGCCCTGAGTCCCCTCAGGGAAAAGGGCAGCCTATAAATCTTAATAAAATGACTAAAAAAAAATGATGGGATAGCCAGATCTTGAGGGCTGCGCGGAAGGTCTGGAGGGTGGTGAGGGTACGAATCTCCACGGGGAGATCGTTCCAAAGGGTCGGAGCTGCTACTGAAAAGGCTCTCCTCCACGTAGTGGCCAGCCGGCACTGGCTGGCGGATGGCACTCGGAGGAGGCCTAATCTATGAGATCTAATGGGTCTCGAGGAGGTAAATGGCATAATTTAATTATTCCAGAAATAAAAGAGTACGCTCTACATGGGGCTGCCCTTTAAGAGTGTTCGAAGACTTCAGCTAGTCCAGAATGCAGCCGCTCGAGCGATTGTGGGTGCACCCAGGTACACCCACGGTACACCTATCCTCCGCGAGCTGCACTGGCTGCCCATCGGTCTCCGGACACGCTTCAAGGTGCTGGTTGTTACTTATAAAGCCCTACATGGCATTGGACCTGGGTACCTGAGTCCTCAACCTACGGCCACTGTTGAGCCCAACATTTCTGTTGCTAAGTGAAACGTTTGTTAAGTGAACTTTGCCCCATTTTATGACTTTTCTTGCCACGGTCGCTAATTGAAGTCCAGACATCTTCAAGTTGCCAAGGTTGAGAAACACTGTTCTAGACACTGAATTGTTCATACGTGAATGCTGGCTGGGGAATTCTGGGAGTTGAAGTCCGGACATCTTCAAGTTGCCAAGGTTGAGAAACACTGTCCTAGACACTGAATTGTTTATACGCGAATGCTGGCTGGGGAATTCTGGGAGTTGAAGTCCGGACATCTTCAAGTTGCCAAGGTTGAGAAACACTGTCCTAGACACTGAATTGTTCATACGTGAATGCTGGCTGGGGAATTCTGGGAGTTGAAGTCCGGACATCTTCAAGTTGCCAAGGTTGAGAAACACTGTTTTAGACACTGAATTGTTTATACGTGAATGCTGGCTGGGGAATTCTGGGAGTTGAAGTCCGGACATCTTCAAGTTGCCAAGGTTGGGAAACACTGTCCTAGACACTGAATTGTTTATACGTGAATGCTGGCTGGGGAATTCTGGGAATTGAAGTCCGGACATCTTCAAGTTGCCAAGGTTGGGAAACACTGTCCTAGACACTGAATTGTTTATACGTGAATGCTGGCTGGGGAATTCTGGGAATTGAAGTCCGGACATCTTCAAGTTGCCAAGGTTGAGAAACACTGTCCTAGACACTGAATTGTTCATACGTGAATGCTGGCTCGGGAATTCTGGGAGTTGAAGTCCGGACATCTTCAAGTTGCCAAGGTTGGGAAACACTGGGCTAGACACTGAATTGTTCATACGTGAATGCTGGCTGGGGAATTCTGGGAGTTGAAGTCCGGACATCTTCAAGTTGCCAAGGTTGGGAAACACTGGGCCAGATGACCTCTAAGGGACCCTTCAGGGTTGTGGGACTCACCTCGCTGTAGATGTTTTTCTGGAAGTCCAGCTCCTCCTTCAGGGTCTGCAGCCTGTTCTCCGCATCCACCCTCCGCAGCATTTCATCCTGAAGCTGCTTCTTGATGTCGGCCAAGGATCCCTCCACCTGCAGGGGGACAAAGGAGGGACCCCCGTCACGCCCGGAAGGGAGACCCTGTGTGGCCTCAGCTGCTCCACAGGAGCCCCCATCGTCCTCTCCAGGACCCCCTCCCCTAGTCAAGAGCTGGGAGTTTAAGCCATCCATCCTGATTCAGCTTCTCCCCCTCAAGGCCTCCTCAAGCCTCTCAGGAGTCTGCAGGGAGGGAAAAACGCCAGAGAGCCTGAAGCAGAAGGAGAGCCAGAAGGCACCAGACTATCAGGAGACTGGGAGTTCTAGTCCCGCCTTAGGCACAGAAGCCCCTGGGTGACTTTGGTCCAATCACCGGGGGACTGGGAGTTCTAGTCCCGCCTTAGGCACAGAAGCCCCAGGTGACTTTGATCCAATCACTGGGGGACTGGGAGTTCTAGTCCCGCCTTAGGCACAGAAGCCCCGGGTGACTTTGGTCCAATCACAGGGGGACTGGGAGTTCTAGTCCCGCCTTGGGCACAGAAGCCCCTGGGGGACTTTGGTCCAATCACCAGGAGACTGGGAGTTCTAGTCCCGCCTTGGGCGTGAAAGCCGACCGTGTGACTTTGGGACCGCTCCTTCTCTCTCAGCCCAGCCCACTTCACAGGGTTGTTGTGCTGGGAAAAACCGGAAGGAGGAGTAATTTAGTATCGTGGCCAATTTGAGTTCTTTATAAAAACATAGTCATAAGTGGGGAGAGACAGTTACCGAGAAGAGTAAGAAGATAGTAATGCAGTCTTAGGAGGAGGTGTTGGAATTCGTTGTTGAGCAGAGTGATGGCAGGTGGGGGAAACCTGTTCTTGTGTCTAGTTGTCTTGGTGTGCAGTGCCCTGTACACCCCAGAGACAGTAAGCACGGTAGTCAGCCAGCCCCTCCCCACTTTAGCTGCCTTACCAGCCCCTCCCTCTCCACATCCACCTGCTCCTCCTTTTCAAAGACTGCAGCAGTGGGGGGAAATCCCCTCCAATACTGCCCCCTTCCTAGTTGCAGTTTTCAACCTTTTTGAGCCCTTGGAAACCGTCTCTCTGTGTGTGTGTTTTTCCTCCTACACCTTCTCCCTCTTTGGAGGGGACTCCTGTTGCGGCTGCTGCCTGTGCCACTGTGCCCTGCGACATAGCCCTCCACCCCTGGGTTGGCTCACCGTTGAGCCATTGGGAGCTTTGGATTTTCATATACTGTTTTGCCCATCTTCTTCCCCGTTTTATTGTCCTCTCTTGTAAGCCACCCAGAGTCATTGGCAGTTGGGCTCCCCTTTGCTTCTCCCAAACTCTCCCCAATTCAGGCAATCAAGTTCTTTTCGGCTCCACACCAAACTTAGTGCCTCAGTTTGGAGAGTAAGATATGAAAATCCTGCGTGGCTTCATGATGCTGAATCCCCAAGGACATGACCCTCTTTTGCCCATCTTCCAAATGTTGAGGGCTCCAGCAGCTGAAGACCCAGAAAGAATCCAACTTGGAGAATATCAGCGCTGAATGATTTCCTGTTTCTTTTTTCCCCCAACAATGAGATATTGATTTCTATGAGGAAATTCACTAGCAGGAGATTCTCCTCCTTAGCTCCTCTTTAACTGGAGACGGTCTCCTTTTGGGCATGAATTCCAAATTCAGATATCCAGGAAGAAAATGTATCCACGCAGTTGCTGTTTAAAGACCCGCTTGTCTCCTCCCCAATTGGGGTCTGAGCCTGGTGTGGAAGCCAATGATGGACCCAGACAGGAGGGGCAGGTTTTCTGATTGCTTTTTATTGGAGGACTCCAAGGAAAAAGGTTCCTGGTCAAAAGGCCAAGAACAAAGGATTAAGAAAGCTTTATACATTTTCACTAAAGGAGAAGGCGGGACAAGGTGGAATAATAAGAAATACCCTCTAAAAAACACTTTAGCAATAATTCTACCATTTCTTCTATTGGTCTCTAGCTGTGCCATTCCTAAGCCTTGGCTAACGAAGGCCCCAGGAGTTCTCTAACAGGCGTTTCATTGGCTGCCGGCCATCTCTATTCCTCACTTTTAGCTGAGCTCTGCAAGTTGTCTAATTCTCCTTACTTTTATCAACTTTCTAGCTACCCATAATTGCTGCAAGCTTTACACATGCATATTTCCTGTTGATAAGCATTCTTTGTTCTTGTGATTATTTCAATTGCTTTTCAGCATTTAGATATTTTTGTGCCTCACTTTTGCCTTTGTGGTATTTGGCAGTTTGAGATATTTTATTTCCTTCCGCTACTGTTCAATAAACTGTTTCTGCATTTTCACTTTACACAAAAATTGTATTAAAAAACCCCTCACTGGCCCTAACCAAGATACTGCTGTTAAAAATTGTCTACCTTTACAAATGCATTTGATGATTAAAATATTAGCTAGGCCTATTTTAAATCAATATATTTCTTGGTGATTATAAAATTATTTCTGTATTCTCCAAACTTTGGGTTTTTTGCTTTAAAAAAAATCTGTTTCCTGTTTTTAACATTTTCAGTTCCTCTCGTTTTTTTCAATGTTTTGTGGTTATTTGAGTAAATGAAATGAAATGGGACTTTGAAATCTTTATTTACTGCTCTGGACCTGCATTATGTTTGGGTATGAAATTGAATTTTTAGTCCTCTTAATTTAGACTATACTGTTAAGTAGCATATTCCCACAAAACATAAATAATGGCGTTATCTATATGTTTCTTATATTTTGTAAAGAAAAAATGCAGAAAATGTTTTCTATTTCTTGTGCTAGAATTTATTTCAAACTTATCTCCCTTTTTCTTGAGGTTCTCCAACTCAGCTTTTTTGGGTGGAGATAAAGTTCCACCGCAGTTTTAAATCTTTAAATCTGAAAATTATGATGAACCCCAAAAGACAAAACATTCATTTCAGTCCTGGTTTGAATCTGCTAGAAACACAGTAAAAACAACTTACCAGCTCTTAAGAAAAGCACTGAGAAGCAGAGTCGGAGAACAATCTTGTGAGACATTTCAAAGAAACTTTGTCCAACTTTTTCAAAATGTATCGTTGTCCGCAGTTATCACTGTAAACAGGCTTCCCCTTTTGTGGGAGGGGAATGGAAACTTCAAAGTCAAGAAATCAGTTTACCACATTTTATTTAGTGATATATTCAATGTATGTAGCTGCCATTAAAATTAGAACATAAACAACCCCCCAATAAGCCCCCAAAATAAAATAACAATAAAATCATTGAAACTATTTTGTTAAAACATATACAATAGAAAAATGGAAGGAAAAAGATAGCAAAATTCAGAATGGGGCATGTTCCCACCAGGCAGCGCTTGTAGGTCTTGTATAAGGTGACCAGATTTTCAGATTGGTAAAGGCGGGACACCATGGACAAGAGGGGGGGGGGGGCTTGACTAAAAATTGTATATGGAGCAACAGAAATTTTCATACAACGCAAAAATAGTATTGTAATATGCATCCTCTTTTTCTTACTCATTGTGTTAATAATCTAAAACAAAATTAAAATTATACGATTTTATAATTGTATAATTAATGCTATTAATACGATATAAAATTGAACAAGGGTGAAACACTAAATCTGGCAAAGCTGCCTTGCACCAACCTGGCCTGCCCATAGAATAGCAGCCACTTTGAGACACATAAACCTGGTCTGAACATATTGCATTTCTTGTAGTAAATATATTTTATAAACAATTAAAAAATAAAATTCCCCCCAAAATAATTTAAAAAGATATTCTGTAAATAAAAGAAATCCTTAAAAACCATTGTTAAGTATTACACCAGCAATAATTTACACTGTAACCATTTCAAACTATTCCACAAAGAATAAGTTGAAGTAAAACCATTTTTAAAAATTCTATTCTCTCAAAAATAAATTGAAATAAACCATTTTTAAAAATTCTATGCACAATATTTTGACACACTTCCCTTCTTGCTAGGTTTTTTTTAAAATGGTCCCCATTACTCTTCATTGCAAGGCAAGAAGAACATTACTATCTAACTATGATTTGGAGACTCAATCTCTGCTTTTATCTAGTTATTTTACTGTTAACATTAAGTAGCTTTTAGGATTCTTTCCATCAACTTTTCTCTCCATCTAAAGCAGTGTTTCTCAACCTTGGTCCACCTGAAGATGTGTGGACTTCAACTCCCAGAATCCGCCAAGCCAGCTGGCTGGGGAATTCTGGGAGTTGAAGTCCACGCATCTTCAGGTGGACCAAGGTTGAGAAGCACTGACCTAAAGGAATCAGATTCTATCCCTGGCTGCTCATCCAAGGAGACGTGATGTTAATCCACAGGTGTAGGAACCAAAAATGTTTTGCTCCCCAAGAACCCCCCTCCCACAGTTGAAGCAGTGAGAATGACCATGCCAAGGTGGCGCAGTGGTTAAATGCAGCACTGCAGGCTACTGCTAGATCAGCAGGTCAGCGGTTCAAATCTCACCGGCTCAGGGTTGACTCAGCCTTCCATCCTTCCAAGGTGGGTAAAATGAGGACCCAGATTGTTGGGGGAAATATGCTGACTCTCTGTAAACCGCTTAGAGAGGCCTGAAAGGCCTATGAAGCGGTATATAAGTCTACTGCTATTGCTATTGCTATTGTCTCCAGAGAAAGGGTGGTTAAGGTACAGGTAGTCCTTGACCACAGCTGAGCCCAAAATTTTTGTTCCTGAGACATTTGTTAGGTGAATTTTGCCCCATTATACCACCTTTCTTGCCACAGTTCTTAAGTGAATAACTGCAGCTGATAAGTTAGTAGCATATGTGAATCTGGTTTCCCCATTTGACTTTGTCAAAAGGTCACAAAAGGTGATTACATGACCCCAGGACACTGAAACCATCATAAATACGAATCTGTTGCCAAACATCAAAATTTTGATCGTGTGACCATGAGGATGCTGCAACAGTCGCTAAGTGTGAAAATGGTCACTAAGTGTGAAAAATGGTCATCAGTCACTTTTTTCAATGCCATTGTAACTTTGGTCACTAAATGAACTGTTTGAAAGCTAAGGCTAGCTTGCATTATAATGCCTTATGCTAGCTTACATTTTCAAGAGAGAGAAGGTAAACTCCTTATTAGAATTGAAATAGAAATGAATAGAGTAGAGTAGAGTAGAATAGAGTAGAATAGTTTATTAGCCAAGTGTGATTGGACACACAAGGAATTTGTCTTTGGTGAATATGCTCTCAGTGTACATAAAGAAAAATAAAATAGAATACATTCATCAAGAATCATAAGCTACAACACTTAGTGATAGTCATAGGTTACTAATAAGCAATCAAATTATACTAGGAAACACATTATTGGATTTTTAAATTATTGGATTTTCTTTCAAAGAAACTCAGTATGTGCTTCCTGATTATTAAAAGTGCAAATTCAGTGTCAATGACTCCTGACTATTTAAAAAAAGATTTTATCCAAAATAAATGGAAATAAACCTTTTTAAAAAATTCTATGCACAATACTTTGAAATGTATTGTGCATAAAAATTTTAAAAATGGTTTATTTCAATTTATTTTGGATAGAATCTTTTTTTAAATAGTCTAAGACAATATAAAAAAAAGAATCCACACAGAATAAATTGAAGTAAAAAATTTCAAACTATTCCACACAGAATAAATTGAAATAAACCATTTTTAAAAGTTCTATATTGTGCATAGAATTTTTAAAAATGGTTTATTTCAATTTATTTTGGATAGAATCTTTTCTAAAATAGTCTAAGACAATTTAAAAAAAGAATCCACACGGAATAAAACTATTTTAAAAAATCCTATGCACAATAAATAAAATATTATTTTAAAATACATTGAAAAAATAAAAGAAAAAAACCCGGCTCCCTTACCAGCAGGCAGAATCAGCCGAACTCTGATGCGATGGATGGAAGGAACAGGGAGAGGCAGGCAGAGAGGCAGCAGGAACAGGTAAGACACTGGACTGGACTGTGGAGGGACAAGAAGGGTCGCTAAGCAGGTGTGGAGAAAGTCTGCATGGTCCGTCCGTCCATTGATTTTGATCACATGACCATGGAGATGCTGCAACATTTAGAAGTGTAGAAACTTGTCATAAGTCACTTTTTTCAGTGCTGCTGTAACTTTAAATAGTCACTAAATGAATTGTTGTTGAGTCTAGGACTACCTGTAGTTTCAAGTCTTGTATTGTCTTTGTGTGCATCTTTTTGGTATCTCAACATTAAGTAATAATATAGAGCATTCACACCTAGATTTTAAGAAAATAGCTTATGGGCAGTAGAAAAGCTACTGATATTAGTAGTATACTGAGGAGTAGCCTTTATAGACATCAAAAGATCCACATAGGAGAAAAACCTCATAAATGTCTGGAGTGTGGAAACAGCTTCAGTCAGAGGAGCACCCTTTATGCACATCAAAGGATCCACACAGGAGAAAAACCTCATGAATGCCTGGAGTGTGGAAAGAGCTTCAGGCGGAGGAGCCACCTTAATACACACCAAAAGTTCCACACAGGAGAAAAACCTCATAAATATCTGGAGTGTGGAAAGAGCTTCAGTCAGAGGAGCAACCTTTATGCACATCAAAAGTTCCACACAGGAGAAAAACCTCATAAATATCTGGAGTGTGGAAAGAGCTTCAGTCAGAGGAGCAACCTTTATGCACATCAAAAGATCCACACAGGAGAAAAACCTCATAAATGTCTGGAGTGTGGAAAGAGCTTCAGTCAGAGGAGCAGCCTTTATGCACACCAAAGGATCCACACAGGGGGAAAAGCCTCATAAATGCCTGTTGTGTGGAAAGAGCTTCAGTCAAAAGGGAAACTTATTCAGCATCAAATAATCCACACTACAGAGAAACTCTACCAATGCCTGGAGTGGGGAAAGAGCTATACTGAGCGTAGAGGCCTCCATCAAGACCAAATAATTCACAAGGGCGTGGGAGAAGTCACAGAGTGTATCTTGGGAATTGAATTTTGCATCCAATTTGGCCAATTGTGAATTGACACGCTAGGGATTTGTCCCAAGTGCACAAACTTCCAGTGTCCTAACAAAGCAACAGAATAATGATATCCATGATAATTGTAATTCCAATAAGGGGGTTGAGTAAAGAGGAGATTAAGAAAAGTAAATAGTTGCCAAATTAGGGAGTTTCCCAGGCTGATTAAGAAAGGACTTTTTCAAGTGTACATGCTAGATGTTTCAACTGGCTACAATGAGATGCCTTTTCTCATGTGAATGTTCTCTTCTGTAATGCAATTCTCATTTCAGTGCTGGTGCTTAATATTATGGGATGTTACTGTCCACGTCTCTGATATAACTGTAGCTGAGCAGCATGATTTCTTCCATGCTTTAAAAACAGACTAATCTACATTTATAAATATATGTTTTCTATATTTTTTTAAAAAAATGTTATTTCTTCCATACAATCAATTTTTCTTTTCTACTTTTTCTACTGTATTGAGTATAAAATGAAACCCGATTCTGTTTCCTCTTTGGTTGAGGGAAATCTGTTTGCTACAATACTCTAATAAATTGCTTTTAAATTGACATCCCACTTGGTGCTTAATTGGAACAATTGTTCTGTCATTATTTGATTCGCTCTATATGGGTTTTCCAAATGTCCGAACCATGTAAGACCATCTCCAGACATCTGACACTCTTGCCAGTTGGATCCCCAGAATGGTCCCCTTGTCTTCCAGCAGAAACCGCTACAAGGGACTCTCTTAAGGCCAAGAAAACTTCATATTCTGGTATCTCACCTCTTCGACCTCCCACCAGGTGCAGTGATTAGGTGTTTCCCAGTTGTCAGGATGGTTAAAGTCCCCTATTTTTATGCTTCCTGTTAACCAGCTAAATGATTAGCAAACGGTTCTTCTAGTTCCTCTGATTGGATAATCCGGAGTTTACACCTATGGTAACCACATTCCGTTTTCCTTTCATAATAACCCAAGTGCATTTAATGAAGGATTTGGGGGGGGGGGGGGTAGTGTTTTTTTTTTTGCAATTCTAAAAAGGGTTAGCTGTTGATGTGTAACTTCACCATTCTGAGAGCACCTGTAATGATTTTTGGCCACTCCAACATGGCAGCCACTTTGTGGACAGCACTCCGTGGCTTCCACTCTATCGGGAAGCTGAGGGCCAAAGCAGCTGCTCTCTTCCAGCATCCTCCTCTATTGGGATTCTGGAGATCCTCTTTGGAAGGACGTATGATCCACAGCCCTGCCTTAATGGAACTTCCACATGCAGGGAAGTAGGCAGTGGGGCACCCCGAGGCTCTCCCTGGGGCCCAATACTCTTTCCTTAGGAATACCAACTAGCATTAATTATTAGGTAAACGGGGAAGGAACAGAAGGGAGCAGGAAGGGACCTGGGGGGGTCACTTAGTGTGACAGCCAATTGATCGACAAACACAAGATGTGAGACCAGAATATTCTTCTATTTTGGAACCAGGATAGAAGGACACTGGCCTTGAAAGCCTCCAAGTCCCAGATTACAGTCTTACACTCAATTTGTATACTCCCAGGTGAGTCACACACCCTCCCTTGCCCTGCCAATAATGCCAGTAGTATTTATTGGTTAGCTGAGTTACAGTCCCCCCCCCCAAAAGCCTTTACACTTGTTATTCTTAAATAGCTACACCTCAGGCCACCTGTTGCCTATCCCAGGTGACAGGTATCTTGCAAAGCTTCTAGTTTCATGTTCTAGCCATGTGGTTTTGGGGGCTTTCCTGTAAGGGGGCTATTCTTGCATTCAACATCCTGGCTAAGTGGTTTCTGACAGGTAAATTGTTTCCTTCTGTGGAAGCCCAAAGATTCAGGAAACAATTGCAATTGAGTCCAAGGCTCCAGAATGAGAAGTGAGGATGGAAGGTGGACTAAATTATGATTACGCTCAGGTACCACCAAGAGTTTCTCACAAAAGGAAAATAAGGCCAGGAGAGAAACTGCACAGAGGTTCCTGGACTACAAAAGGTGGGGGGGGGGGGACACCAGTATTCTAAAATCCCTTTTATCTTCTTCCCTGAAGGATTTGACCCTCCCAAATGTAGGCGACCCACAACAATCAAAACGTGCTTTAACATTTGCAAAACCGCCTGGAGCCTCCGGGGTTCAGGTGGCCGGGAAATTTCAATGGTATTGATTATAAGACCCGGAAGGATGGCGACATTCAAGGCTTCTTTCAGGCTGGCAACAGCCATCGCCACCTCGCCCGCTCCTCCTTCCAGTGGGGGGGAGGAAGGGGGTCTTGTGCCAGGCGGCCAGCAGCACCTGGACCCAGCTGCAACCCCCCCTTCTCCCCCCCCACCCGCCCCAGGAGGAAAGGGGGCCACGCGGAGATGCCCAGGGGCTGCAGGCTGAATGGGGCGGGGAAGGGAGCAGCTCCGGGGAGGCAGCAAGGGTTCCGGCACAGGAAAGCCGAGGCTGGCCCTGGGACCCTCCGTCCGTTCCCCTCCATTGCAGCCGCTTTGGGAATCCCCCATTCGCCTCCATCGCCCCCCCCCCCCTCTTTAGTTTGCCTAAGCTGGGCGAAGGGGAGGGAGCGGAGGGGCGGAGCCAGCGGCGCAAGGGAGGAGCCAAACGAGGGGAGGGAAGGCGGCCGCTGGAGAGTCGAGTTGGGGGTGTGGCCCGGCGGCAGCCCGCCAATGGGGTGGGGCAGAAGCTGCTCCGATGCAAATGAGGCGAACTGGCGGGAAAAGCGCAGGGGGCGTGACTAGAAGAGAAAGAGGCGGGGCTTGGCTGAAGAAGGAGACCCTCACTTTCGGATTCCATGCAGCGGCTGAAGGACTTTCCCGATTCGAGTGCGCATGCGGCCTGATGCAGGGGGGGGGGGAAGCAGGGGATGCCGGGAGTGGAAGTCCGGGAAGGTCCTCCGCAGAAGGGAGGCCTGGTCTGGCGGGGGGAGGCCGGGAGGGGGGGCCGCGGGAGGCGGAGGCTTCGGAAGACCCCGGGGGCCCCAAAGGATCCAGGAGGGTCGGGGGGCTTCAGAGGAAACAGCCTCCTTCCAAGGCTCCTGAGGAGGTTTGTGCAGGTAGACTGCCTCTGTCCAGGGAGGCTCCACTCATTCATGTGCCTCTGGATGAACCTCCCATCGCCTCCCCTTCCTTTCGCCAGGCTCCTTTGTGTGGATCCACTTAGTAGTTGCTGTTTAAAGACCCGCTTGTCTTCTCCCCAATTGGGGTCTGAGCCTGGTGTGGAAGCCAATGATGGACCCAGACAGGAGGGGCAGGTTTTCTGATTGCTTTTTATTGGAGGACTCCAAGGAAAAAGGTTCCTGGTCAAAAGGCCAAGAACAAAGGATTAAGAAAGCTTTATACATTTTCACTAAAGAAGAAGGCAGGACAAGGTGAAATAATAAGAAATACCCTCTAAAAAACACTTTAGCAATTGTTAAAGAGGGACAGCATGGACCAGAGGGGGGTGGGTGGGCTTGACTTAAAATTGTATATGGAGCAACAGAAAATTTTATACAACGCAAAAACAGTATTGTAATATGCATCCTCTTTTTCTTACTCATTATGTTAATAATTTAAAAAAGAATTAAAATTATACGATTTTATACGATATAAAATTCAACGAGGGTGAAACACACTAAATCTGGCAAAGCTGCCTTGCACCAACCTGGCCTGCCCATAGAATAGCAGCCACTTTGAGACACATAAACCTAGTCTGAACATATTGCATTTCTTGTAGTAAATATATTTTATAAACAATTAAAAAATAAAATTCCCCCCAAAATAATTTAAAAAGATATTCTATAAATAAAAGAAATCCTTAAAAACCATTGTTAAGTATTACACCAGCAATAATTTACACTGTAACCATTTCAAACTATTCCACAAAGAATAAGTTGAAGTAAAACCATTTTAAAAATTTTTATACTCAATACTTTGAAATGTATTGTGCATAGAATTTTTTAAAATTCTATTCTACCAAAATAAATTGAAATAAACCATTTTTAAAAATTCTATGCACAATATTTTGACACACTTCCCTCCTTGCTAGGTTTTTTTTAAAATGGTCCCCATTACTCTTCATTGCAAGGCAAGAAGAACATTACTATCTAACTATGATTTGGAGACTCAATCTCTGCTTTTATCTAGTTATTTTACTGTTAACATTAAGTAGCTTTTAGGATTCTTTCCATCAACTTTTCTCTCCATCTAAAGCAGTGCTTCTCAACCTTGGTCCACCTGAAGATGCGTGGACTTCAACTCCCAGAATCCGCCAAGCCAGCTGGCTGGGGAATTCTGGGAGTTGAAGTCCACGCATCTTCAGGTGGACCAAGGTTGAGAAACACTGACCTAAAGGAATCAGATTCTATCCCTGGCTGCTCATCCAAGGAGACGTGATGTTAATCCACAGGTGTAGGAACCAAAAATGTTTTGCTCCCCAAGAACCCCCCTCCCACAGTTGAAGCAGTGAGAATGACCATGCTGTCTCCAGAGAAAGGGTGGTTAATGTACAGGTAGTCCTTGACCACAGCTGAGCCCAAAATTTTTCTTCCTGAGACATTTGTTAGGTGAATTTTGCCCCATTATACCACCTTTCTTGCCACAGTTCTTAAGTGAATAACTGCAGCTGATAAGTTAGTAGCATAAGTGATTCTGGTTTCCCCATTTGACTTTGTCAAAAGGTCACAAAAGGCAATTAAAATGACCCCAGGACACTGAAACCATCATAAATACGAATCTGTTGCCAAACATCAAAATTTTGATCGCGTGACCATGAGGATGCTGCAATGGTCGCTAAGTGTGAAAATGGTCGCTAAGTGTGAAAAATGGTCATCAGTCACTTTTTTCAATGCCATTGTAACTTTGTAACTTTACAACTTTAAATGAACTGTTTGAAAGCTAAGGCTACCTTGCATTATAATGCCTTATGCTAGCTTACATTTTCAAGAGAGAGAAGGTAAACTCCTCATTAGAATTGAAATAGAAATGAATAGAGTAGAGTAGAGTAGAGTAGTTTATTAGCCAAGTGTGATTGGACACACAAGGAATTTGTCTTTGGTGAATATGCTCTCAGTGTACTCTCCTCCTCCTGCTCCTCCTCTCGGGCGGCGCTTCCTTCCTTCCCTCCCCCGCCGGGCTCCTCCGTCCTCCTGCAGGGGAGAAAGAGAGGCGGGTCACGGCGGCGTCCCCCTCACCGCAGGAGAGGCCCAGGCCGAGGACTCCCCTCCCGAGGACCCGAAGGAGACCCTCCCAGGCTGCCACTCCGTCCCAGCAGCCTCTACTTACTTCCGGTTTCTCCCCAGCCTCTTTCCTTCCATAAAGCTCCATGGGTGTGCAAGATTCCAAAGGGACGTTTGCTATCTGTGTAAATATTTACTCTTAGTCCTACAGCCAGCTGTAAGGCTCTAGTTAAAGCTACCAGCTCAGCCAGCTGAGCAGAAGTCTTTACTGGTAGTGATTCGGCTTCCATAACTTCCCACAGTGGGACCACTGCGTATCCCGCCTTTCTCAGACCTTCCATCATAAAGCTACTACCACCTGTAAACCATTCACTGTCAGCATTTGGGAGAGGCTGAGCACTAAGATTGGGTCTACTGGTATATACAGACTCCACCACCTGTACGCAATCCTGATGCAATTCAGTATCCACCTGGGGCAAGAGTGTAGCTGGATTGAGGGTATCGCACACCTCTCATTGAACGGCTGGGGAGTCAAGCAGGACAGTCCGATACTTGGCTTGGCGGCCCCCAGTCATCCAAAAGGCCCCCTTCGCTTCCATAATCTCCTGAACCCCATGTGGGACTTTGACTATTAGATGTTCTCCCGGTGTTAACTTTTGGGCTTCCTCAACCAGCAGGGCAGTTGCTGCCCTCAGACATCCAGGCCCTCCCAATGCCCCCCCCTCCCATATCTATTTGCTTACTATAATATGCCCCAGGCCTTTGCCATGAGCCTAGTTTCCGGGTGAGAACTCCTGCAGCAATGCCTTCCCACTCATGTGCGAAGAGGGTGAAAGCTCTAGTGGGGTCCGGAAGCCCCAGTGCTCTCACAAGCTCACTCTTTATTTGTGTGAATGCGTGTTGGCGTTCTCCAGTCCATTCAAATATTTTCCCATCCCCTTTGACAGCCTCATAAAGGGGCTTGACAATAAATCAAATATTAGGAATCCAAACTCTACCAAAACCAGCCATCCCCAAGAATCCCAATTGTTTTCTATTAACAGAGGGCTTTCATAGATTGCTTCCCTCTTTAGGCTAAAGGTCTTTGCTGTCCTGTAGAGATGCCAACCCCAAAGTTTTCACCTCCTGCTGTGCAATTTGGGCTTTTGTTGTTTCAGGCACATTATATAGGCCTTTCCTGAAGCCCCCCCCCCCCAAAAAGGTATCTCATCCTCGGTAGTCCGAGGAACAATACACCTCTTAAGAACAGATCTTCTGGCTCCTGTATCTGTTAACATCTCATGTTTAGATCCCCCAATTGGGACTTCCGCAGAGGTGGGTTGGGGGAGCCACCGCTCCCTGCCCCTGGCCTCTTCCCCCTTCTTTTTCTGCTCGCATGGCTATAGCCACCAGGCATCCACTCCTCCAATATCCTTCTTTTCCGCATGTAGCACACTGGTAAGGTCCCACCTTTCCTCTTCCATGCCCAGACTGCTTTCGGGTTCCCTAAACTCCCACTCCTCTCCTCTCCTTTGTCCCCCTTCCTCCCACCTTTTCCTGCCTAAGGGCATCTGCTAGGAAGACAGCATTTCTGCCAGGCTTCTGGATTTCTTTCTCATTTCTTCCTACCCTCCAGGAGGCTATCTCAGCCAAGTCTGAAATGCCTTTCCACGGACCTCCTCCTACTTTCCGTAACTTTTCTTCTAATGTCCTCTGCTGACTTCCCTATAAAAATCATGTTCATCCTTTCCTGATTATCTGAAGCTTCAGGATCTAAATCAGGGTATTAGCTAAAATCCTGGTATATCCTTTCAAGAAAAGTCCTCAGGACTCCCGTCTTTCTTTTGCCTTATTTCATACACTTTTACCAGAGTCTTAATTTAGGGAACTCCATTTTTGGATTCCATATAAGATTGAGAATTCAGTAGCCTCTTGTTGTCCCCATCATCACCCAGATCCCATTCTGGCTCCGTGAGGGGGGGGGGGCATTCCCACCGGCTGTCATTCGCATTCTTCTCCGTTTTTTTAACTGCCGTTCCACTGCCTTTCTCCCCCCCCCCCCCAGCAGTCTGTTCCTCTGGTGTTAAAAGGACATCCGTCAATGTCTGAATGTCTGCCCAAGTGGGGCTATGCGTCCTTACAATAGATAAGCACAGAGAGTGCATTTTCTCTGGGTCTTCCCTATAACTGGGATTCTGTTGCTTCCACTTATAAAGGTCAGAAGTAGAAAATGGGGTGAAAACGAGCCCTCGACCGCATCTATTTCCTCCTCCTGCCACTATATTTTCTCCGAGTGAGCCTGCAGCATCTCTGGTTTTAGTTTTGAATGAGATTGGATTCCACAAGAGTCACTCGCGGATTACGTTGTTCCTCAGCCTCCCCCCTTCCCTGGGGTCTCTATGTCTGGAGTATCCCATTCCATTAGTAAGTAGGGGATGGCAGACCAGTCTCCGAGTCCTCCAGTTTAACCAGAGGAGCACTGGGTTTCTTTGTAAGAAAGGGAATCAAAACATTTAACCCCTTTCACAGTCGGGGATAGGGACTCTACACACACAAGCATTGACACATCGGCATACTTACAGATTTATCCTCCATTCAAACTGCTTGCATAAAAATCCACCTACAAATATTTCCTTTCATACTTTCTCCAGGGAAACCAATCATTATCATTATTTTAGGGAGCTTTCACAAGCCAACGAGCTCCATTTTTTCCAAATCCCTTTTTAAAAGTAAAATAAGAAATAATAATAAGATCTTTTTCTTTATTGTTATTAGAGGGTCTTACTCCTCTCCCAAGTCTTGGACACAACACAGAAACACCACCTCCACACTCCTCTAACAGAAATGGACTATTAACAAGTTTCACAAATAATCTCAAATCTTTTGTTCCTGCAATATTGCTTTTAGTTGCCCAAGAAGTCCCATATTATGAGCTCCCTGAAATGGCCAAAAATCACCCGGATTTTCCAAGGGACGTTGAGGTCAGACAGACATTCAGTAATGAGAAAAAGGCTCCTTTGATCCCTATATCTAATCCTCCTCATATCTCAGATTGAGGCAAAATCCAACCCACTGGCAAATCTTTGGGCAGCTTCCCTGTTGGTGGATCTCTGCATCGCCCCTTGATTTTCAGAGCACTCAATCACTGTCAAAAGAGCTCTGAGGGCGGCTGGCAGTGCAGAAACACCCAGTCTTCCTGCTTTCCTTTCAAGTGTGTGCCATGCCTTTGCTTCAGCCGCCAGCCCATCACCCTCTTTGCATGTGGGGCCTGGCAGCTTCCTCCTGCAACTTTCTCCTGTCTGGATGATGCAACCCCCAGCTAATCCCCCAGGGTCAGAGGCTTTTATTTTTGAATCTATCATTCCCTGCAGTTGGACTGGAAGACCTCCAAAGTCCCTTCTTCCTCCTCCGTTATTCTGTGTGAAGGTGGGCATCCATGGGTCCTGGCTGTGTGTTGTGACGGCCTCCGATGAAGAGTGGTAAAGGAAGAACCAGGGGTGCGTTTGGGGGGAATTGTCCACCCCCCTGAATGAATCCAATCCAGGAGAAAGGGATGGAGAACGAGTGGATTACAAGAGAGTAAGAGAAAAG
The DNA here is from genome assembly GCF_009769535.1 of Thamnophis elegans. Taxonomy (NCBI): domain Eukaryota; kingdom Metazoa; phylum Chordata; class Lepidosauria; order Squamata; family Natricidae; genus Thamnophis; species Thamnophis elegans. The sequence goes on from NW_022473631.1 coordinate 42,069, forward strand.
GTAATGGTGACATCTGGAGAGCTAAGAATGAGAGGCTGCCTGATGGGTGGAATCAGAAGCAGTTCTGACCTTTTCAAAAAATTCGGTTCATTTATTTTAATCCCACCTTTATTATTTTACAAGTAACTGAAGGCAGCAAGCACTCCTTCCTATTTTATTTTCCTCAGAAAAACAACCCTGTGAAGTGGACCGGCCTGAGAGAAAGGGCCCAGCTGGCTTTTGTGCCATAAGTGGGATTAGAACTCACCTCTCCTGGTGATCAGCCCAATGTCACCCAGCTGGCTTTCACGGCCAAGGCAGAACTAGAACTCACCTGGTGCCATCGCCACTGCACCTTGTTCTTATGGCAAGGAATGAGGATCGGCCTGCTTGGTTCTGGTAATAAGAGAAGGTGGAGAGAAGACTATTTCATGATAGACCCACAAAGGGATCCTGGGGGAAACCAGGCATGGAAGGAAAGGAGAGAAATCTGAATCACTGCAGGGAGAAAAAGCAGGAGTTTGAAATTAAAATGTATTATAATACATTGACAGTTGGAACAATTAATCAGTGGAACAGAAGTTGTGAATGCCCCAACACTGGAAGTCTTTAAGAAGATGTTGGATAGCCATTTGTCTGGAAAGGTATAGGGTTTCCTGCCTAGGCAGGGGGTTGGACTAGAAGACCTCCAAGGTCCCTTCCAACTCTGCTATTGTATTGTATTGTATAAATTAATTATTTTAGTTGTTACTGGAGTTTGCATCCCAGCCAGTTCTCCCAACAGAGAACGTGTGGAAAGTGGCCCTTGGGAAGAAAAGGTGGGGGACTTGGAAACTGTTTGGGAGAGAAAGAAAAGAACAAGGTTGCAAAATGGATGAAAAACAAAATGTGGAACAGAGACTGAAGTGATAGACTGCATGGATAATAATAATGGCATGTAATGGAATGAATAAGGCAAAAAAGGGAAATGAACAATATATATCTTGTAGAAAGAGGGAAAAAGCTGCAGAGAATGGAGTGAAAAATGCAAAGAAACAAAAAACGGAGGGAGATTTTCCAAATTCAGTGGCTCCTCACCTCTTCCTTCATCCCCAGCTCCACCTTCGACAGGAGAGTCTTAATTAAAAGCCAAACTAACGGCTGGGGAAACGCCCTGATGCGGGAGAGAAACAGGTGCCCCTTTAAATTCCCCCCCTTTCTAAAGCTCCAGATATTCCCCCGCAGAACAAAAAATCCCGCCTGCATTTAAGGTGCATCTCATGGCTGGGAAAACCCTTCAGAACAACAACAGCAGCAGCAGCAAAATAAATTTCTCTCTGCCTCCAGAGCAGCTGCTGAAACGCAACCAGCAGAATTCCTTTCATCCTTCATTGCAACTATTTAAAAAAGCAGAGACGGAAGCCGTACCTGGCAGCCAGCAGGGATGCAGATCCGGGCTGGTGGGGGGTGGGGGCACGAGACAGCGGGGGTGGCAACCGTCTCCCCAGGGCGAGAGGGAAGCCAGCCGGCTCTCGCCAGCCCTGCAAAGGAAACTCCCTCCGTTGTCCGAGGAGCCCATCCCTGTCCCCACCGTCTGCTAGTTACGCCGAGGGAACATCCCGGGGTTGCCATGGTGACGCTTTACCTCCAGCAGTGGTCCAGCCTCTGCCTCCCAGATCATTCCGGGCATCCCTCGGGCGGCTGGGCATCTCCTGGCTCCTGTCCAGATGTGGCGCCCAGCAGAAGGACAGAGAAGGGCTCTCCTCCTCCTCCTCCTCCTCCTCCTCCTCCTCCTCCTTATGAGGGGCTCGTCCCCAGGAAGACACAGCAGGCGCCTCACTAATTCTTCACCCGCCTCACGCCACATGGGCTGGCTGCCAGATGTTCTTCCAGGCAGCGTCTCCCGGAGGAAACTCCAGCCCCCACCGTGCTGGGATGGGCATGATGGAAGGACCTCCTTCCCTGCTCCCCGGGAACAGGTGAGTGGGGGCGGGCGGATTTTCTGTGTTTGATATGGGAGGAAATGTGCCCACTTTGGGTCCCAAAATCAAATAAAGACCAATCAAGGAGAAGATTTGCAGCTCAGGGCCGAAAGGAGGGGACCCCACCCCAAAACAGACCGTTTGCATCTGGAGGAGAGATCCTGGGACCCCCAAATCCTGTGTGCACAACCATCCTTCCAATTACCCATTTCGCCTCTTGGGAATACACTTTGTGGGCCTTTTAAAAATCAGTAACGTCCAAGTAGGGATAAAAGGAGCGTAGCTGAAATCAGGGACCAACCAGCCATCCAGCTACACTGCAGAACCAAACAGGCCACGATCCGGCCAGGTTTCTTCTCTCAATCCCGGATAAAAGCATGTTAGTTTCCTGGCTAAGCAGACCAACGTTCCTTGAATTCCAGGCCCCTCGAGGACGCCACCACCAATGTTCCCTCTAATTTTTTTTCAGTGTGAGCGGAAAAGTATAGTGTTTGAGCTGCACAGTTTCATGCCTGAGCACCTAAGAGAGCAACAGTTTGAACTGCTGTCACGTCTGCTGGACATTTACGCAACATTCCAAGCATCAAGCGCCGATTGCGAGCGAGGTTTCAGCCTGAGGAATGCCAGGCATGAAAAGTGCCACTCAAACACTATACTTTTCCGCTCACACTGAAAAAAAAGGCTCTCTGCTCAGCTTTTAGATTGTTAGACAGGCTAGAGAGAGACATGGCACCAACAGCCGGGGTCCTGGCATTTTGCAGGCAACCCGTCCTCTCACATTCCTTTGGAATGCAACCCATCACATTTGAATTAGATTTTGCCAATTATCCTATTAAAAGATAACGCTATTATTTTAAAATATGACTAACTCAATATTAAAACCTGTAAATATGTAATGCTGATAAATAATAGCAGTAATTGTTATTTAGTATGATTAAAATCAGTATTGATATATCAATATAATATCTACCAAAATTGACAATAAACACTAAAATAACAATACAAATATATAATGTGGAATATAAATGTAATAAATATAATATATAAATGCAACATAAATGTAATAAAATAATTTATCATGAAACTCTCCCCCTTTAAAGTAGTAAGATCAATTAAATAGTCTAGCAAGTTTGGACAATATGCTATATGTTATGTTACTTAAGAATATATATACCTCAGAATCAGATACAACATCCACATCATTTCCAACTGAGTCAATAAAATCATATGCCATGCCAAAACTATTTTAAATAAAGATATGAAATTAATCAAGTATTGCATTTATTTTTCAAAATGAATGTACAATTTTTTTATTATTTAAGATTTGTACCCTATCTTTTCTAACTAACGTTAACTTTAAAAAGACGTTACATCAGACTACAATACAAGTAATTAATTGAAGACTAAAATAAGTGTTTTGGCATATTGAGCTTTTTATATTTCTTTCTTATATTGCTTCCTTAGTTGAGAACTTGCTCCTCAGCTCACTTACGCATTAACTGTTTGTTGCTTTTATGGTTTATTCATTCACTGTTCCATCTTCAGTTTTTTTCACAGGGGGCAGGGCTTCCTTCCTTCCTTCCTTCCTTTCTTCCTTTCTTCCTTCCCTCCACTCCTTTGGCCACCAATTTTGATCCAATTCGCAATTCGTATACTTTTTCTACCACCATCTCATCAAGCGGAATCACACACACACACACACACACACACACACACACACACACACACACAGTCTTTGGGGGGGGTGTTGAATTACTCCGCCTCATAGCAAAGACGCGGTGCAAAGTCGGCGCAGCATGTGTTCGGCCCCCGCTTACGCCGAACCAGGGGGTTGCATTGGAAAGCCGCCAGTCTTCTTGCTTCTTCTCCTTCTTTGCCGGTGAAGCCGGCAAAGCTCCCACTGGCGCCCCCGCCCTGGCCCTCCGCTCGGAGCACCTCAGCTGGGCTCTGGGTTACCCTTGCCGCCGCCTCCACCTCCGCCGCTTTCCTACTGGCTCATGGCTCCTCCAAAGCACGGCAGAGGAGGAAGGGGGAGGGATAACGCGGGGGCCAGCTCAGGTGCTCCGCGTGGAGGGAGAGGCACCACTGCCATGGGCAGCTCATCAAAACAAGTCCGGGGAGGTCTTTTGCGGGCGGCCAGTTCTAGCCGCCTGCAAAGGACTTCCCCACGTTTGCTTTGGTAGAAATCTCTGCCTGGCAGTTAGAAACTGCTGCGCGGGGGGTTCTTTCCATGTGCGCAGCCGTGCAGCTGCGCACCTTAGGGGAACAGTGCACATGCTTCAATGTTGGTGGAGAAGAGAAGGAAGGACTGAGATGCTGAGTCCCTGGTTTTATGCCCTCCCTACGGCTACATCTTCAAGACTTGCAACGTGCCCTAGTGGCGGACAGGTGAACTGCGGCTACATCTCCAAGTCTTGCAACGCACCCTAGTGGCCAACAAGTACGCTGCGCCTGCATCTCCAAGTCTTGCAACGCACTCTAGTGGCTGACAAGTGTACTATGCCTACATCGCCAAGTTAAGCAATGCACCCTAGTGGCTGACAAGTGAACTGCGGCTACATCTAGAAGTCTTGCAACGCACCCTAGTGGCCCACAAGTGAACTGCGGCTACATCTTCAAGTCTTGCAATGCATCCTAGTGGCCAACAAGTGTACTGTGCCTACATCGCCAAGTTAAGCAACGCACCCTAGTGGCCGACAAGTGAACTGCAGCTACATCTTCAAGTCCTGCTATGCACCCTAATGGCCAACAAGTATGCCGCGCATGCATCTTTAAGTCTTGCAATGCTCCCCAGTGGCCGACAAGTGAATTGCAGCTACATATAGAAGTCTTGCAACGCACCCTAGTGGCCAACAAGTACACTGTGTCTGCATCTCCAAGTCTTGAAATGCACCCTAGTGGCCAACAGGTGAACTGCAGCTACATCTTCAAGTCTTGCAATGCACCTGCCACAGCCCCTTCACTTAATAACCAAGAAAGAAACCACTCAACTCCATGTTTCAGAATTAAGTGTACTTTTACTGATTATAAACGATGAGAAGTGAAGCAAAGCTGGATCTGAGTAAAAGAGTGCAAAAGCAATAGATATCAATACATGATTCATTCCCCTCACCTTGATACCCCAGTCCACAGCCCAATCATATATCACCACAACTGTCAGGTGGGAGACATCTTCAAACATCATCATCAGGTTGGAATGCTGGACAGTTGGCCTTGGCGGGAAACTCCCCTCCTTCCACATGCGCAAACGATGGTGAAAACAACTCCCAGTTAACAGTCCTACTGCACAGATCATTTCCCCCCACCCAAATACCATGCCCTCCCTCCCCGTTTCAATGGCGGCTGAAAAGCAAGCAGCAAAACAGAGGCTGACAGCACCCTAGTGGCCAAAAAGTACGCTGTGCCTGCATCTTCAAGTCTTGCAACGCACCCTAGTGGCCAAAAAGGGAATTGAACTCAAAGAATTGATAACACATTCTAGAAATTTTCTGAGTTAATCCTAGTTATAGAATCTTCCTTACCATTGCAGAAGGGTCAGATATGCCGAAACCCATGCCTGAACCCAGCATAGACTCAGAATTGGTCATCCAAAACTCAGAATTGGATGTCCAACTATCAGAAAAGGCGGAAACACGTCAAATAACCTATGACCTAAGACAACATAGAAAGCCTACGCAGATTATGCAGTTATACCTCTTGGAGGAATGGGACGGGGTTTATTGAAAGCAGGAAAGTGGCTGGAAGCAGTTGCAGCATCTCTGCGACAAACTCGAAGACGATCTACCCCCCCAAACGCCTCCGTTCATTGAGTAAAGATATGGACGAAATCTACAAGCTATGGAGATCTTATGGAGACCGCCTCAATGACATCCAGTTACAACTAAATGATGATGAAGAACTCCAGAGGGAAAAGCTGCACATTCAGTTGTTAAACAAAGAACGTAAAAAGGAGTTTCGACACAGCAAAGACCTTATACAAACCAATCTGAAGAGGGAGACAGCCCTGGATGAGAAGGCTGAGTCTGAAGCATCTCAACAGTCATATGTAGCTCCCTCTCATGCTTCCAAGAGAGCATCCTCATGCAATCCCAAGGACACATCAGAAACAAATGCCAGATCCGAAGTGTCTCGTCGTTCGCGAGCACCATCTCAGTGGTCACATGCAGCCCCCTCACGCTTCTAAGAGGACATCCTCATCTGGTCCCATAGTTACACAGGGAGAGAAGGCCGCATCTGTCACACGACATCTCAACACTCACACGCAGCTTCCTCCCACATCTCCAGAAAGGCCTCATCTTTCCAATCAAAGGCAACTCGATCTTGAACAGGTAGCAGCGTCTCGCAGCAATCTTCCCGTTACAGACAAAGGTCATGGATATCTACAGCTGGAGAAGCACTAATAGAAGCTGAGATGGCAGAGGTGGATCTAGAGGCAGCAAGAGAAGAGCAGCTGCAGCAGCCAAAGTTCAGGCAGAGAAGGCAGCTGCAGAAGCAGAGAGTGCCAAACAATGTTCCCTCTAATTTTTTTTCAGTGTGAGCAGAAAAGTATAGTGTTTGAGCTGCATATTTTCATGCCTGAGCACCTGAATTTTTTTCACAGATTGTTGCTATGCTCTGAGAATGTCTTTTCTTTCATGCTTCCATTGTCTGTTAGCAGGCCTTTTTGCTAGGCCGTAACTGGCAGCAAAATCTTCTATAGGAAATGGTTTAAACAGGTAGCTAGATAGGACTTGCAAAGTCTGCACATCTAGCCACACAGGACGGATGTAGCCGACCACAAAATGTTCTTGATACCTGTAGAATTTGCTTGTTTTGTACTTGCTTGGAAAACAGCTAAAGTAGGGCACACACATGAAACTTAGGAAGCGCGCAGTTATCAATTCTATTATTGGTCCAGATGCATAATTTGTAACCAATGACATTTGCAATGTTTGAAAACCTCATTTGCGTATGAAAATTTATATATTTAGCTTTGCTACATAATAAAGTTGTCATTCACCCAGAGAGATCTCGTGTCCTCAAGTTCTTTCTAGGATTAGCTTCGTGGGTGACCCCCTTGATTGTTGTGCCCAGGTGCCGCCCTGGAGAAGCCGTTTCCTCCAGGGACGGACTGAGGCACTAACAAGTGGTGACCCCCGACGTGATTTTTTCCGCCGGATCGACGCAGCCTCGCCGCCGCGTGCCTGAGACCCCATCGCTTACCCGCGCACTCGTCGTCGTTCGTGGAAACGACTGATCTTTCGTGAGTATGGGGACGGGTCTGTCTAAGGAGCAGATTGCTCATGTAAAAGAACTTGGCCAGATTCTCAGAGCTTCTAAAAGTCAATTAACAAAGAAATTTGTCTTTCCTACCAAATCTGAATTACGCCAACTGTTAGTACACATTTGGCAAAACTGCCCCTCCTATCCTCACCATGGCTCCCTTAAACCTGGACCATGGGTGAAAATAGGCACATATCTCCATCAGGAACCTCGTGCTCCTACTCCGATGCTCCTGACTTGGAAAGTCATACTTGCTGCTCTTAGACTTCATTATTCTGATCCTTCTCCTGTTTTTCCCATAGAACCCCCTGATCTTACTCCCCCACCTCCTTATTTAGATCGCCCTTCAAGTTTTGTTCCGTCTGTCTCCTCTCCCTCTGTTTCCCCCCCTCCCTCTCCTTCTGTTTCTGACATTTCGCTCACATCACCTCCCCCCCCTTCTTCTGATCCTGCCGGCGTTTATTTTGCTTCCTCTCTCTCTCTCCCTACTATGGCTGGCAGTGCTGTGGCTCGTGGTTTGGCTTCTGCCCGAGCTGATCCTTCTCTTACCCCAGATGATCTGGAACTTCTTTCTGCTTTTCCCGTTGACGTAACGGGCGCTGCTCCTGTCTATGAAGCCCTCCCTTTTAGAGTGCTGAAAAATCTTAGATATGCTGTGTCTCAAAGTGGCATTACATCCTCTTATTTTCAATCTGTCCTTGAGAACCTTAGTCAGACTTATCACCTTCTCCCCTGTGATTGGATTACCATCGCCAAATGTATCTTAACATCCACTCAATTTGTTGTTTGGCATTCCTTGTACGACCAGCAATGCGTACTAAAAAGTGCACAATTTCCTCAATATACAGCTGCCCAATTAAAAGGGGTAGACGCCTTTGCCACACAGGCACGGCAACTTACCACTCCTGTGGCTGGTCTTGACCTGATTAGTGAATGTGCTCTTCATGCCTTTTCTAAGCTTGATGACCCATCCTCCAAATCAGCCTCCTCTTTTACTACCATTCGCCAAGGCCCCACTGAGCCCTACGATGCCTTCATCGAACGTCTCCAGAAGGCTCTCAAACGTGACATTAATAACTCTGAGGCACTTCAGGAGATTTTGATGCGCTTGGCGTTTGAGAATGCCAATGAGGACTGTCGCAAGATTCTTGAACCCCTCCATGGCGACTCCTCTAAGACCTTGGCTGATTTCCTCCAAAAGGCTGCCCGCGTAGGGTCTCTCACCTATCAAGCCGAACTCATGGCCACCGCCCTCTCCACCTTACATGCGGGGGGTGCCAAGCCCCGTTCTGGCAATTGTTTCAATTGCGGCAAGCCTGGCCATTTTCGCAACCAGTGCCGCGCCCCCGGCGGGGGTGCTGCCACACAGACCGCGGGCACTCGCCCCAAAACACCCTGTCCAAGGTGCGGTCATATGGGTCATTGGGCTCGGGAGTGCCGCTCCGGCCGCAACCCCAACCCCAACCCGGCCTCTGCCATGCCTTATTCTAATTCCCAGTCGGGAAACTAGAACTGGGGCGGGTGGCTAGCCCCGCTTTCAAGGCCACCTCCCACTTTGCCCTTTCCTTACCTCCTGAGAATGACCCTATTCATCTGGGTGTGGATCGTCCAGGGGACGGCCAGCCTATTGGCATTTTTACATCTCCGATAGGGGTGATTGACCCTTGTGCCGCAAAGTCCACCACCATTTTGCAATCCCTCATTGTGCAGGCTTCTGAAACTGTTCCCATGTTAACACCCGGTCTTGTTTATTTTCTCCCTCTCAATGTTACAAGTCTTAAGCTGCCTCCTTCAGCACCCTTAATGTTGTACCCCCACCGAGATCTTATTTCGCAAGGGGTGCTCGCCTCACCTTTTCTTTTATCTGCCCATGAAATGGATTCCTTGGCTCTTGTTTGCATCCCCGACAATCCCCTCACCATACAACAGGGATCTGATGCTGCTATTGTTATTCCCGTTCCATTGAAAATAGATATCCCTAAGTATGATGAACTTTCCCCCCATGCGGAAATTCCGTGGAAAGATGTGCTTTACTCTTCTCCTGTCTCTTCTGCAAAGCCCTTTTTGGTCTTCCATCTAAATGGTGTTCCCTTTTCTGGTATTTTAGATACCGGGGCTGACATCACTGTCATTCAACTTTCCCATTGGCCCGCCAAGTGGCCACTGCAATCTTCACCTGCTGTTAAAGGGGTTGGAGGTGTTCAGACCGCTCAGACCAGTACTGCTTGGATTGAGGTCACTACCCCTTCCTCAAAGATCAAGGCACGTATTCGCCCTGCTGTGTTGCCCTTGCATGTTAATCTTTGGGGACGTGACCTCCTCTCTCAGTTTAACGCCTTCCTCTCCTTTGACTAGTTATGCCGGACCCTCTTCTCTCTTTGCAATTGCTTGACCCCACCCCTGTTTGGGCTGATCAATGGCCGCTTCCAACGGAGAAATTAGCCGCCCTTAGGGAGTTAATCAAGGAACAACTCACCTTGGGGCGGTTGGAACCCTCTAATAGTCCCTATAACACCCCTGTATTTGTAATTAAAAAGAAAAGTGGCCGCTGGCGATTCCTACAAGATCTTAGAATCGTGAATAAGGTCATTCGGCCTATGGGCTCCTTACAGTGTGGGCTACCAAATCCTAACCTTGTACCGAGGAATTTTAAATTGGCTGTCATTGATCTCAAGGATGCTTTCTTCTCCATTCCCCTCTCTCAAACTGATCGCTTGCTTTTTGCATTTACGCTTCCTGTGACTAACCACTCTCACCCCACGTCACGTTATCAATGGAAGGTTTTACCTCAAGGTACGCTTAATAGCCCCACTATGTGTCAATATGTTGTGCATTCCTTGCTGGAACCCTTTCGCCTTGATCATCCCCGTGTCTTGCTATACCACTACATGGATGATATTTTGCTTGCAGCTGACATGCCCCTTCCAACCTTTCAGCACATCCTGCATTTACTTATTGAACATCTAACACTCCATGGCATGGTTATCGCCCCAGAAAAGGTTCAGCAAACAGAACCCTTTCTGTATTTGGGCCACAAAATTTTCCGATCCCATTCTTTACCAGTTACTCCTTCTCTAGCCTTGCCTTCTTCTGCCACTCTTGTTCAGCTCCAACAATATTTAGGCTCTCTCAATTGGGCCCGTCCTTATCTGGGCTTTACTACATCTCAACTAACCCCTCTCTTCTCTGCCTTGTCTGGCGTTTCTTCACCCTCAGATGTTATTCATCTATCCCCTGAGCAGCTGGACATTGTAACTCAGGTGAACGATGCCCTACGCACTAAATGGGTGGATAGATGCCATGAGAATATCCCGTTATCCCTCTTGTTGTTAAATACCCCTTTTATTCCTACCGCTTGCCTTGTTCAAGTCCTTCCCTCTTCCTTGTTAATCATTGAATGGATCCACCTTCCGCATACTCCCAGGAAGACTATTTCTTCTCGCTTTTCGTTACTTTCCTTGCTAATTATTCGCGGCCGTCGCCGCTGTTTGACTGTTGTGGGTCTTGAACCCATCTCCATATATGTTCCCTTCCCTCTTCCTACCTGGGAAAATTTATACTCTCAATCTTTGGAATTTCAGATGGCCTTGGTCGACTGGCCTGGCCAGATTTTGTATCATTTTCCCCAGGATGTTCGCATTCAGCTCCTACACCTCATTCCGGTGCAGTTTAATACATGCCTGCAATCTCAGCCCATTCCCCAAGCTCTCACGGTTTTTGCCGATGGCACCAAGACCCGTGGAGCATGCGCTTTCCAAATTAATGGCCAATGGGTGATTCACCATACGCCAGCCCAATCCTCTGCTCAACGATCTGAATTGGCCGCTTCCATATTGGCCTTTCAAAAATTGCCCACTAAGCCTTTCAATCTTATTGTTGACTCATTGTATGTCTCCCAAATTATTACGAATATTTTTGATGCTTATTTATCCCCAGCCATTGATGCCCCGCTCATGGCCTTGTTTTTAACCCTCCAACAGCTTGTCATGTCTCGGGAGGTTCCATTTTTTGTTGTTCATATTCGCAGTCACCAGCCTTTCCCAGGCATGCTAACTGAAGGCAATGACATCGCCGATCAAGCTGCCAGGCTCCCTGCGGTTTTAACCCTGACTTCTCCCTCCCCATGGGAGAGTCACTCTTATTTTCATCAAAATGCTAAGGCTCTTGTTAAACAATTTGGCATTTCCAAAACTGAAGCCTCGGCCATTATTCAGCAGTGTCCTACTTGCAGTCAACAGGCTAACTCCATTCCCATGGGGGTTAACCCGCGCGGTCTTGAGGCTTCACAAATCTGGCAAATGGATGTTACCCAACATTCTCCTTTTGCGCCCTGGAAATATCTACATGTTTCCGTTGACACTTATTCGGGCTTCATTATGGCCTCCCCACAGAGGGGAGAGGCCACTAAACATGTCATTAACCATTGTATTCGTACCTTTGCAGTGATGGGACGCCCCAAAGAATTAAAAACTGATAATGGACCTGCTTATGCTAGTTCTGCCTTTGCGCAATTCTGCAATACCTGGGGTATTGTCCATAAATTCGGAATTCCTTGGAACTCCCAAGGTCAGGCAATTGTGGAACGAGCTAACTTAACCATCAAACGGGCGCTTGAAAAAATCCAAAAGGAGAAATTCCCTCCTGGACTCCCATCCTTGCAAAACCAACTCAATCGGGTGCTTTTCACCCTTAATTTTTTGAATATCACTGGATCTTCTCCACCAACTACTGCCGCACAGCGTCACTTCACTGCGCGTGATTCTTTGCCTCCCCACCCCCCCGTTTATTGCAGGTTGCTTCCGGATCTGACCTGGAGAGGCCCTGCCGATTTGGTCACCTGGGGCCGAGGTTACGCCGCTATTCAGCTCGAGGATCGTGTCCTGTGGGTACCTGGCCGCCACGTCCGTCCATACCTTCCTCGCACATCCAAGTCTCAGAATGTTGCCAACCCCCCCGATATCTCCGCTGCCAACGCTGCGAACCCTTGCAATGGATGATTCTGACGAACTCGATGACCTAGACGACGTCCATTCCCTTTCTCCTTCTCTCCCTCCCAGCACGTCTCCTCCCCCTTCCTATAGACCCCCTGCCCTTTGCCCTATCATGCGCACCTTGCTTCCTGGAATTCATTCCCCTCCTTTTGATAATACTCTGTATCCTGCGCCCTGTATGCACTTTACCCTTTTTTTCCTCCTTTGCCTCTCTCTATTCTTCATTGCTTGGATTGGATTTTGTGAATCCAAACCACCAGCCCCTGCAGCCTTTGCTCCAATTTCTGTCTGTCCCTTGATAACCCATCTGCCTCGCTCTTCTCCAACTTACACATTGCCTTCGCTCCGTCCTCGAATCCGGCGCTCTTCTCTGCCACCTGCTTGTGCACAGTGTGTCACTAAGGTACGAGAAGGCACAAAGGAAAGGGAAACCCTTGTGTATCAATCCTATCATTCTTGTACTGTCAAACCTATTACCTGTGCTTTTTATAACCTCACCTACTCTTACTGCCCCTCTTCTAAAAAATGTTTTAATCCAAAGCCCAGCCCTGTTCAGACTTGGATCCGTCTGCGCTCAGGAGGCATCTCAGGAAAAACCGTGATCCAGGAGGTTCGTTACTGGCCCGGTCGACCAGTCACGCTGACCGCTGATTTTTGCCAACACTCTTCATGGGGGCTGGGATGTGGTAACACGGTGATGTAGGTGCAGTACACTTGTTGGCTACTAGGGTACGTTGCAAGACTTTGAAGATGTAGCCGTAGTTCACTTCTCAGCCACTAGGGTGCTTTGCAAGACAATGAAGATGTAGGCACAGTACACTTGTTGGCCACTAGGATGCATTGCAACACTTGGAGATGCAGGCGCAGTGCACTTGTTGACCACTATTGTGCATAGCAAGACTTGGAGATGTAGCCGCAGTTCACTTGTTGGCCACTAGGGAGCGTTGCAAGACTTGAAGATGTAGCCATAGTTCACTTGTCGCACTAGGGTGCATTGCAAGACTTGAAGATGTAGCCGCAGGGAGGGCATAAAACCAGGGACTCAGCATCTCATTCCTTCCTTTTCTTCTCCACCAACATTGGAGCATGTGATCACCTTTCTGTTCAGGGCTCAAGCCATGTGGTCCTGTCCCCTTCCTTCCCCCCCACAGGAAAGGGAGGGAAGGAAGGAAGGAAGAGGAAGAAAAGAAGGAAGGAAAAGGGGGACGTCGGGAGGGTTGTAGACCGGGCCGCATCATGCCGGCCCGGTACCGCCTTCAAGCCGGTAGACCGGGTCTGGCTTCACAAGTGGTAGACCGGACCCCACCATAGCAGATTTGTGCCTGGTGGGCCGGGACCCGCCTGCTTTATTGGTAGATCGAATGCTGTCCGTACGAGTGGTAGACGGGAGCTCTTTTTGCAATTGGTAGACCGGGTCCTCTCCGCGTAACTGGTAGACCGGGTCGTGCCCCCACAACTGGTAGAGCAGGTTGCTTCAAATTGGTCTACTTTTACAGCTGCCCTTCATACCCCAGGCAAACCCATCACACGTTGCCTCCTTACATTTTTCACGACTGCCCTGTGGCCTTTCTCTTTTACATCCCTGCAATGCACCACTTTTGACACATGACAGTCCTGACTCTCCTTCCAGGGATAATATAGGGGGACCGGATCAGAAAAAAAGGTGAAGTCATATTCCTCTGCGTTTCTTTCTCGCCAAACATCTCCCAATTCGAAGTCGTCCATCATGTCAAAAAAAAGTTTGGGTAACTTAGCTCGGATTTTAGTATTTGGGCGAGAGGTCTTCTTATCTCTTTTGGTGTCAATCACGCCGTTCCAGTCACCCAATAGTATACAAGACTTAAAGTCCCACTGTACTAATTTAGCATGAAGATTTCTATAGAATCCGTCTTGCTGTTGATTAGGAGCATAAATTCCCAAAAGTAAGGTCTTTTTCCCTTCTAAGATTAAGTCTAGCGTGATATATCTTCCAAAGGGATCTGCTTCAATTAGTTCAGCCTTAATGTCTTTTCTTAAGTATACAACTATACCATTTTTCTTTTCCGTAGCAGAGGTCACAAAATGTTGATCAAGTTTGGGGTTAAACAAATATTTTTGATCAGTTGATGTGATATGAGTTTCTTGCAAACAAATTATATCATTCTTGAACTGTTTGAGATAGTGAAATATTTTCTTTCTCTTCTGTGGAGAGTTCAGTCCATTGACATTCCATGTCAAAATCTTAGTTGTCATTTTTGGTTGCCTGAAGCTTTTTTAGAGCCTCCTGCATGGCCTGTTTAACCTTTGGCCTAACTCCTCCCATGGCTTCTGAGCTTGTTGCTGTAACTCCTTGTTGAGGTTGTTGCATTGTAGCTTGTTTTTCCATTCATCTGGTAGTCATACGGCTAGGTCTTTGTTCCATGACTCCTTGCCCTTCCGGGAGGAGGAAATGGTGCGTTTTGTCTGGTAGTTGTGTGGTTTGCTGTCTATCTTGTCCTTCTCGTGGTCTTTCTCCAGATCCAGATGATTCAGGGTGTCCCACCTTCAGAATCTTGTGATAGAAATCTCGAGCTTTCCATACAGAGTTGAGACGATATCTTTGCTTGTCAAATGTAATTATAATACCAAATGGCACATCCCATCTATACTGTATCTGACGGTTTCTGAGTTCTTCCACTAGAAAGGCATAGTCTCTCCTGCCTCTTAGCATTTGAGGTGGCATTTCTTTCAAGACAATCAAATCCTGACCGCCAATTTGAAGCCTGGTGTTATAGGACTCTTGTAATATCATGTTTCTGAGCTCTCTTGTGGTGAAGTATATGACTACATCTCGGGGGAGTTGCTTCTGCTTTGCCACCCAAGAGTTAACACGATAAATTTTATCAATCTGCCAGTCAAAGTTGGACCCCGGTCTTCCCGCCAGACGGTCAAAAGCCTCTGAAAAAATCTGTTTCAAGTCCTCCTGTTTATCCTCACGCAACCCCCTGACTCTTAATGCGAGCTCCATCTGCCTGTACTGTATCATAATAATTTGTTTTTCAGCATTTTCAACTTTTTGTTGCACCACCTCTGTTTTGGATGTCAAATTGGTATTAGCTTCATTAAGAACCTCTAGGTTATCTTCAATTCCAGAAACATGTTCTGTCAATACAGTTACAATTCCCAGCATATCATCATTTATTTTGGCAATCCTAGTATCAAGTTTATCATATAAGTCCGCCTTAAACTCATTTATCTCATTCTTTATCGCCTCTCTGAATTCTCTAAAAGTTTCTAAATTCTGCTCTCTAAATTCTCTAAAAGTTTCCAAAAAAAGTTCTTTCGTTAGCAAATCTCCAGTAGGGGGCATAGAGGGTGGAAGCTGCAACTTTGTACCAGGTATGGGGGATGTGCTTCTAGGAGGAAGTTTCGGCCCAAGATTTAATTTTGATGCCATTATGTCTTCAAGCAATTAATCAAACTCTACTGGCCCGCGGTGCAGCTTACGAGAAGAAAAGTATTAAGTCACCCCTTTGTTAGTTCTTTAGGATTTTTCAAAAGGTTTCAGAAAAGGGCGTTGTAACAAAGCAGCTCGGCATATTCAGCACCATTTTGGACTTCTCTATATCAGAAATATATATTAGCAAAGTTGGTAAGAGGAAAGTCTTGTAAACTCTTCAGAGAAGTGAAACTAATTAATAAGATACTGCTAGCCGACTGTTCCTCCCTTTTTGCAGAAAGTTTGCAGAAGGTTTCAAAAGATTAGCATTGTAACGAAACAGTTCAGCATATTCACCTCTGGAATGTCTCTATATTAGCAAAGAGTCTTTTAAAACTTTTAAAAGTTGATAAGAAAAAAGTCTTGTAAGCTCTTCAGAGAAGTGAAACTAATTAGTAAGAAACTGCTGGCTGGCTGTTCCTTTGATCTTTTTTATCACTGTTCTTTGTAGAGGAATTAGGAATGTGACATTGTTACGGAGAATGCACAATCGCCATTTTAGGAGCTTATTTTTTAAGGAAAAAAAACCAAGTGCACGAAGGAAGCTCTTGTAAAAAATGAAGCTAGGATTTTTTTTTTAAAAAAAAGCAGATAAGGTTCTCAGATACGGACTCTGCTTGTATTAATTTCAGATAAATAGTTCAAATATTGCCCTAAGTGGAGGTGCCTTACTTTGCGCCGTAATAAAAACAGCTAGGGGTTTCCGGCACGGAGATATGATTCAGCCTCGGCTGGCCCCCCTTCTATTCGCAGCAAAAAAAGCTGCAAACTTCAAAGGAAAAGCTCTTACCAGCTGGATCTCTCTCTCGCTCTTCTTTGCCTGAAGAATGAGGTATCTACCAGATATCTAGGCAGATAACGCGACCAGAAACCCGGGGGCAGCTCTATTAAGCTACCACCATCAGCAAGATCCTGCCCAGGAAGTCTGTACAGGTAGTCCTTGACCACAGCTGAGCCCAAAATTTTTGTTCCTGAGACATTTGTTAGGTGAATTTTGCCCCATTATACCACCTTTCTTGCCACAGTTCTTAAGTGAATAACTGCAGCTGATAAGTTAGTAGCATAAGTGAATCTGGTTTCCCCATTTGACTTTGTCAAAAGGTCACAAAAGGCGATTACATGACCCTAGGACACTGAAACCTTCATAAATACGAATCTGTTGCCAAACATCAAAATTTTGATCGCGTGACCATGAGGATGCTGCAACAGTCGCTAAGTGATCTGGGTACTTGAGAGACCGCCTGCTGCCAATTACCTCCCACAGACCCATTAGATCTCACAGGGTTGGCCTCCTCCGGGTGCCATCTACCAGCCAATGCCACCTGGCTATTACCAGGGGGAGGGCCTTCTCTGTGGCAGCTCCGGCCCTCTGGAATGAACTCCCCGCAGGGATTCGGACCCTCACCTCTCTCCAGGCCTTCCGAAAAGCCGTCAAAACCTGGCTTTGCCGGCAGGCCTGGGGGTGATGAGTTCCCTCCCCTCTCGACATGTATGGTTGTGCGACTGTTGTCCACTTTTATTATTTGTATTTTGTCTTTTATGTTCCCCCTTTTTTCTCCCCTTTGAATTGTTCTCTGCCCTGAGTCCTCCCGGAGAAGGGCGGCATACAAATAATAAAATACCAATACCAATAAGTGTGAAAATGGTCGCTAAGTGTGAAAATGGTCATCAGTCACTTTTTTCAATGCCATTGTAACTTTGGTCACTAAATGAACTGTTTGAAAGCTAAGGCTAGCTTGCATTATAATGCCTTATTAGAATTGAAATAGAAATGAGTAGAGTAGAGTAGAGTCGAGTCGAGTCGAGTCGAGTAGTTTATTAGCCAAGTGTGATTGGACACACAAGGAATTTGTCTTTGGTGAATATGCTCTCAGTTTACATAAAGAAAAATAAAATAGAATACATTCATTAAGAATCATAAGCTACAACACTTAGTGATAGTGATAGGTTACTAATAAGCAATCAAATTATACTAGGAAACACATTATTGGATTTTTAAATTACTGGATTTTCTTTCAAAGAAACTCAGTATGTGCTTCCTGATTATTAAAAGTGCAAATTCAGTGTCAATGACTCCTGACTATTTAAAAAAAGATTCTATCCAAAATAAATGGAAATAAACCTTTTTTAAAAATTCTATGCACAATACTTTGAAATGTATTGTGCATAAAATTTTTAAAAATGGTTTATTTCAATTTATTTCAGATAGAATCTTTTTTAAAATAGTCTAAGACAATTTAAAAAAAGAATCCACGCAGAATAAATTGAAATAAACCATTTTTAAAAGTTCTATATTGTGCATAGAATTTTTAAAAATGGTTTTTTTCGATTTATTTTGGATAGAATCTTTTCTAAAATAGTCTAAGACAATTTAAAAAAAGAATCCACACAGAATAAAACTATTTTTAAAAAATCCTATGCACAATAAATAACATATTATTTTAAAATACATTGAAAAAGGAAAAGAAAAAAACCCGGCTCCCTTACCAGCAGGCAGAATCAGCAGAACTCTGATGCGATGGATGGAAGGAACAGGGAGAGGCAGGCAGAGAGGCAGCAGGAACAGGTAAGACACTGGACTGGACTGTGGAGGGACAAGAAGGGTCGCTAAGCAGGTGTGGAGAAAGTCTGCATGGTCCGTCCGTCCATTGATTTTGATCACATGACCATGGAGATGCTGCAACATTTAGAAGTGTAGAAACTTGTCATAAGTCACTTTTTTCAGTGCTGTTGTAACTTTAAATAGTCACTAAATGAACTGTTGTTGAGTCTTGGACTACCTGTAGTTTCAAGTCTTTGTATTGTCTTTGTTCATCTTTTTGGTATCTCAACATTAAATAATAATATAGAGCATTCACACCTAGATTTTAAGAAAATAGCTTATGGGCAGTAGAAAAGCTACTGATATTAATCCCTACAGTCTTATATTATTAGTTAGCATAATTATTATATATTTAACTACTTCAGAGTCAGCCTTAATCATTCCATAACCGATTAGGGGTAATTTTGTTGGAATTTCTTTTTCAACCTGGTCTATTTCATGAATACTTTGCAGGGAGAAATCTCACTTAACATTTATTTTTTAGATATATATTCCTTTTTTCCATTTAGGAACTCAAAGCATCACCTCCTTTCTCCCATTTTTCCAAAATACTTTCATGAAGTAGGTAGAGCTAACAGAAAATGACTTGCCCCAATCCCCCAGCAGAGCAAAAGAAAACTTGAAGATGAATTTCTCTATTGTATTTCTACTCTTCCACCTTAATGATCAGACTCCCTCTCTGGCAGAGCGCTTTTAGACATCCTTTGTAATTCCAGAAGAGGAATCTTTTAAATTTTGGGAGAATATTCTGGCTATTTCGCAAATAGGGATTTATCCTTTCATTAGTAGATTTTGTGATCTTGCTGGTCACAAAATTTTCTTGCTCAGAAAGAAAACTCTCACAGCCTCTAGCAGGTGTCGGATGTGGGAAGTCAGGCTCTGCTCTATTCTCAAGCACAGAAACTCAATACAGGAGGTGACTTTGGTTATTCCTCTATCTTCACTTAGCTTAACTCAGAAGGTGATAAAAAATTGGAGGAGATGGCACCATGCAGGCCACCTTGAGTTTTTTGGGGGGGGGAGCAGGATATATATTTAATTAATGCATAAGGTAATAGCTTGTAATTTCATACTGACATTTCTATTTTTATAAATCTTTGCTCTGTGCATTTATTAGCCAGAGCATATTTATTCCTTTAACGTACTATACTATTCTGTTCATTTGTCCAATTTCCTCTCCCAACTTTCATTCAAAGGTTCCTGGTGTACATAAACGTTTATCTTCAGAATAAACCTACCTACCTACCTACCTACCTGTCATCTACCTATTGAAAAGTAGCAACAACTGATCCTACATTAGAACAATTGAGGCTGTATATTGAAACTGCCAAGTAGGAGTGTACCAACTTTTTTATTCTATTGATATGCAGCAAACATCATCACTTTAGTGACCAAAGTTACAATGGCATTGAAAAAAGTGACTGATGACCATTTTTCACACTTAGCGACCGTTGCGACCATTTTTCACACTTAGCGACCATTGCAGCATCCTCATGGTCACGTGATCAAAAATTTGTTTGGCAACAGATTCGTATTTATGCTGGTTTCAGTGTCCTGGGGTGACCTTTTGACAAAATATAAAATTTTTAATGAAGCGCCCCCTCCCGTCAATGGTGTCCCTCTTTACCAATCTGAAAATCTGATCACCTTAAATTAGTTGAAACCAAGGGGAGGGGGGGAAACAGGAAATTATTCAAGGTTTTTTTCAGCAACTATATAGTAGAGAGGAAATTTCTGAGGACCAAATTAAGGAATTTTTAGATAATGCAAATCTACCTAAGATCTCAAATGAAGCGAAAGGGGTACTAAACCAAAATATAACAATAGATGAATTAGAAAAGGCAGTCAAAAAAAATGGAAAACAACAAAACTCCTGGCATGGATGGTTTGCCAGTTGAAATCTATAAAACTTTTTTGGAAATCTTAGGACAAGGGATGATAGTAATATTGAATGCTGTCTTGACGGATTCTATCGCATCGAAATCGTGGCCTGAGGCCTATATAACCCTTTTGCCTAAAGCTGGAGCTGACCGTACCCAAATTAAAAACTATAGGCCCATTTCACTTTTGAATGTGGATTATAAAATCTTTGCAGCTATACTGGCAGATAGACTTAAATTCTTCCTTAGCAAATTTATGCATCCTGATCAGAACGGCTTCCTGCCGTCGAGGCATTTGAAAGATAATGTTAGAATTATTTTGGATGCCTTAGAATATTATGAAGCTCGGCTGGACAAACAAATGGCCTTTATGTTTCTCGATTCACAAAAGGCATTTGATCGGGTAAATTGGAAGTTTATGTTGTCACAGTTAGAAAATATGAAGTTTGGAGAAAACCTCTTAAATGCAGTTCAGGCAATTTATGTATGACAAACTGCGACATTACTGGTAAATGGAGAAGAGGCGGGTGTCAGCGTTCCAAATATCATGCAGAATTAAATCAGAGTCCAAGGCAGATCTATCCTTAAGGTTCCAATTTAATAAGACAGACATGTTGCCATCATGCTATGGAATCCCAATACTGAAAATGACATCACAATTCCACCCAGTTAAAAGTTCATGATCTTGTCCCCACGACCACAATCCATCACATGGTCCAATCTTCTTCTTCCACGCTGGCATCCACACCCAGCTGCTTCCGGTCAGGTGTGCTAGTGCGGAGAAAAAGGATGAACTTGGCTTCTAGTAAAGAATGAAAACAATACATTCCACAATCTCACTCCTGTCTATTCCCCCTCCCATCAACTCTACTAAAGAAACAGCATAATGAAAGAAGAGAAAGTGTGGCAGGGCAAAATTCTAAAAGGAATATAATTGCAGGCCTGACAGCGGGTGATATTGAGATTGGTAAAGGCACAAGACAAGGATGCCCGTTATCCCCCCTGCTGTTTATCCTTACATTAGAACCCCTTCTTAGAATAGTGGGGAGTGATATACAAATTAAAGGGTTACAAACTAAAGCTCAGGAATTTAAGGTCCAGGCTTTTGCCGACGACCTTGTTTTTATTTTGGAGGATCCTATGGCTTCTGGGATACAGCTTTTAGGTAAAATAGAGGAGTACGGTATGATAGCGTATAAATAAAGAGAAGGCAAAACTGTTAATTAAGAATATGACTTTGAACCAGAAAAGGGAAGTACAAAGCCTGTTAGGGATTAACATGACCCATAAAGTACAATACTTGGGAATTTGGCTTACGGAGAGATGTTCCTCTATCAAGGTAGATAATTATATGAAATTATTACAACAGATATCTAAGGATATGACTAATTTGATGGGCAGGATTATGGCAGTTAAGACACATGTACTACCAAAATTTTTGTTTTTGTTTCAAATGGCACCGACTAAATTGGACAAAATTTTTTTAAAAATCCTTGGAGACAATAGTGGCTCGATTTATATGGCAAGGCAAGAAAGCACGAATTAAAGCCCAAATGTTGCAAAAACGTAAAGAACTGGGAGGTTTCGGAGTACCCAACTGGGAAGCGTATTATAATGCAGCAATTATGACATGGGTGAAGGATTGGGTGACGTTGAGTAGAAGGCGCCTATTGGCTATAGAGGGACATGACCTCCCCCAGGGATGGCATGCCTCCCTCTGGCAAGAAAGAGATACCCCCCCGTAGGTACTTCATCGGACATTATATTCAGAAGATTTTGATGGGGGTGTGGGAAAAGATGAGGAAAAAGTACTATCCTAGGGTTCCGTGTTGGTTAGCACCGTTGGAGGCCTTAACACATCCCAGTGTATTTAATTGGACAAGAAACATAATATATAAAGACATTATGACAGAAGATGTCAGCATGAAAACAAAGATGGAATTAGAGCAACAGGGCAGGAATCTGGAATGGTGGGAATATTTACAGATTAGAAATAGGTGTAAAAGCGATAAGGTACGGTTTGGGATCTACCCAAACCTTCAGGAGTTGGATAAGATTTTGTTTGGCGGAGATAAGAAAATGTTATCGAAGATGTATCAATTTTTGACCTGTCAAGATGCTAAAGAAGAGATGGACAAAAGCCTTCTAATAGCATGGGAGAGAAAGTTTGGCTATGAGATTGAAATGGGCAAATGGTGGGATCTATGGAGTAAGACTATTAAACTTACGATATCTACAGCATTTAAAGAAAATATATACAAGATGGTTTATAGATGGCACTTTCCCCCAATGGGGTTAGCCAAAATGTTTCCTGGGTTATCCCCACTGTGTTGGAAATGTGGAAGAAGGGATGGCACATTGTACCACATTGTATTGAGGCCACGAAATACTGGAGAAGGATTCAAAACTGGCTAAGAGAGGTTACCGAGGCAAGTATGGAATGGAAACCCGAGACTTTTTTTATTAAGCATAAAACCAGAAAACATGAGTAGATCTATATGGCATTTGAGCCTACATATAATTGTGGCCGCAAGAATAACCTATATGCGCAATTTTGGAAATCTACTTCCATGCCATCGGAAGATGCCATAATTAAAAAGATTTATGAGTGTGCAGAAATGGACAGAATGACGGGTTGGCTGAGGGACAAAGGAGAAATGGAACATTATCTGAACTGGAACCTGTGGTTTATGTGGGCGACAAGGAGAACAGCAGGGACTTAAAACGGGAAAGTTAAATAGCAGCTGTTTACAATGGGAACTAAAAGTGAACTATTGTAACAGATCCCTGAATTTTGTAACAAGAAGATGCTGGTTAGAGACTAAACAATGAGGAAGAAAAAAAATGTTGGGCTGTGAATGACTGTCACGGGGGGGGTGGGGTGTATGTTTAAAGTTGTATTTGTATTTGTATGTCTTATTAAAAAAATGTATAACCAATAAAGATTATTTAAAAATAATAATATTCTATACACAATAAATTAAAATAAATCTATTAAAATATTCTGCACAATAAATATTTTTTTAAAAAAAACTTTAAAAGCATAAAGGGAAAAAAGCAGGAAGAATCAGCAGCTCTCCGATGTGATGGATGCAAGGAGCAGGCAGGTGAGCAGGCAGCAGGTAAGGTGGCCTGGCTGGCAGGCTTAGGCAGCCAGGGGAGGCTGGGGACTGGGGGGGTGGGGGGTGGCAAGAGAGGCCTCAGCTGGCGATTCTGGGGCCCTTCCTCCACTGCAGGGCTCCGAGGCTCCGGAGGCTCGGTCAGCATAACGGTGGCCATGTTTTTAAGCCGGCAGCCACCTGGAGGCCTTCTTTACTGGTGCAGCCGCTTTTGGGGCGAATAGGGCTTCGGTTTTCAGCCCGACAGCCCCAAAAGCCTCTTCTGGGCATCTATTGCAGTTGCGAGGTGCCAAGGAGAGTAAAGTAGGACATAAAGTGAGATTTGGACATTAAGTTTGACAACCTACTGGGTCAGGCTGGACAGCCTCTCGGGACCCCTTATTAAAAAGCCACATAGGCAGAGTTTCAGCTTGCAAAAGAACAGGAAGCCGGTGCCTAACCACAAGATGTTCCAGCCAACGTCCCTATGTCAAAACCTATGTCAAAAGTCCAAGGTTCAATTAAAGTTCCTTAATGGCACGTCCTCCATAAACAAAAGGAGAAGTAAGACCCTCATCTCCTTCTAAGGCTTCTCTCCTCAAGGTAACCACTAAGAAATGAGTTAAGTGTTTCCGTGTTGCATTGCTTTTGAGAACGTATAAGAACGCCTGCTTCGATAATGAAGGGTGTTCAGAACTTGCAATGCTAAGCCATGGGCTCGCTTTCTGAACCTGGCTGCCAAATAAACTTTTCCCATATCCTGAGAAGTCTAACGCCCGTCATTTTCTGCAAGAAGGGCATGGAGAAGAGCGTGAAGATTCTCGGTGCTCGCGGCTTGGTTTAGCCTCACTGGATGTCACAGACTCCTTTGTCCAGTCCTGGCCATATTCTATGTTCCCTACGAGGAAGGACCTCCGTGGGAGGCGGAGGCTTCGGCCTCTCTCTCCCCCCTGCAGGAGGACGGCGGAAGCAAGGAAGGAAGCGCCGCCCGAGAGGAGGAGGAGGAAGAGGAGGAGGAGGAGGGTCCTTCGGAAGACCTCGGGGGCCCCAAAGGATCCAGGAGGGGGGAGGGGCTCCTTCCAAGGCTCCTGAGCAGGTTTGTGTATGTAGACTGCCTCTGTCAAGGGAGGCTCCACTCATTAATGTGCCTCTGGATGAACTTCCCATCGCCTTCCCTTTCTTTTGCCAGGCTCCTTTGTGTTTTGTTACGTCAACCCAGGTGAGCTCCCTCCATCGTTTCTGCTTAGGGGAGACAACTTTTCCTGAATCCCCAAGTAATACGGCCATGCAGGACAGGAAAAAGAAATCCTGTCTCCCTTGAACAATTTCTGCCAAAAGAAAATCCTGCGTGGCTATATGGTGCTGAATCCCCAAGGGCATGACGCTCTTTTGCCCATCTTGCAAATATTGAGGGCTCCAGCAGCTGAATGTCCATTGTAACCTATCAACACCCACTTGTTTGAGAATAAGAAGAAGAGATTGGAGAGGAAGGGATTAAAAGGGAGCCAACACAATTTGGAACACACTGGGCTGTTTGTATAATGGGTTTGGAGATGTTGGTGCCGCTGTCGGCCTTTCAACTGTTATTCTGCATGGTGAGTTTGCTTACTCTCTTGTAACCCCTTCCTCTCCTCTCCTACCTAGGGGTAGGGAAAGAAAAGCCACAAGTGAGGATAATGCATACCGACTATAATGTTAATCATGTAAGTGAAAAATGCTGTGAAATCATACATGTATCGATTGTAAAGTTATTGTTAGAGCACCAGCATAACTTCAAATAGTTACTGAACAAATTAATTAGTGAGTGAGGTTTTGATGTCACTCCGTTTCTCAGAGACGTATATTACTATAAAAGATCCCAGCTTTGTATGTTGGGAATTACTATTAATGAATTGGTTCGACAATCTTCAATGATCTTCCAGGTTGCCTGACCACCTCTGGCACTGAGTTTTTTTGAGTGCCCACGTAACTCTAAATAAATAAATAAAATACTGTTGTAGAATCATACAAGTCTGAAAGTAGAAATCTCCTTTGCCCCTCCTGTGCTCCAAAAGAGGATTGAAGCCTGGGAAACAGGCCCTGGTTATTTAACAGAAGTGTTGATTGACCACCAGCTTATCAAGTAGTTTAGGAACTGAGGGATTGTCAGCACAAGACACAACGAACCAACCAACCGGAAGACATTGCATAAATGTGAAGCATAGAATAGCCCAAAGAACATACATACAAGAGCAGAGTTGGAAGGGACCTTGGAGGTCTTCTAGTCCAACCCCCTGCCTGGGCAGGAAGCCCTATACCCTTTCAGACCAATGGCTATCCAACCTCTTCTTAAAGACTTCCAGTGTTGGAGCATTCACAACTTCTGGAGGCAACTTCTATTCCACTGATTAATTCTTCTGTCAGGAAATTCCTCCTCAGTTCTAAGTAGCTTCTCTCCTTGATTAGTTTCCACCCATTGCTTCTTGTTCTGCCCTCAGGTGCCTTGGAGAATAGTTTGACTCCCTCTTCTTTGGGGCAGCTCCTGAGATATTGGAAGACTGCTATCATGTCTCCCCTGGTCCTTCTTTTCATTCAACTAGAGATACCCAGTTCCTGCAACCGTTCTTCGTATGTTTTAGTCTCCAGTCCCCTAATCCTCTTTCTTGCTCTTCTCTGCACTCTTTCCAGAGTCTCCACATCTTTTCTACATCGTGGAGACCAAAACTGGATGCAAATATTCCAAGTGTGGCCTTACTAAGGCATTATAAAGTGGTATTAACACTTCATGTGGCCTTGATTCTCTCCCTCTGTTGACGCAGCCTAGAACTGTGTTGGCTTTTTTGGCAGCTGCTGCCCACGGCTGGCTCCTATTTCAATGGTTGCCTGCTAGGACTCCAAGATCCCTCTCACACTTACTACTATTGAGCAAGGTACCACCTGTACTGTACCTGTGCATTTGGTACCACCTATTGATTGAGGATGGGCAGAGTCTTTTTTTTTTTTTTTTGCTACTAAGCCATCTCCATCTTTCATTCCAGCCTCAGTCTCCCCTGTTAGCCCTGAGAAGGAATCCAGCCCATTTATTTTATTAAGTTTAAGCTCTACCCATCTCACAGTTCAACAAGAAGCACAACCAGGAGGAACAGCCCTGTCTTTATTGCACGGCTGCATTCACAGGACCTTGCAAGATGCTGGGTTCCCCCATGGAAATGGAGATGGGGTAGGCTGCCCTACGACAGCCATAGGGGAGCCCATCTCCATCAGGGGAGCCCAAATCAAGATTGGACTGGAAAGGACTTCCTGTGGGAGGAGTCTGTCGCCGAGGAGCTCAACGGAGCCCCTCTTAGAGTTCTGGTCTGTATATCTAATTAAGATCAATAGATATCATCCCTTTCTGGCAGAAAGGGACAGGCAGAAGCTCAGGTGTTAGGATTTATTCGTAGTTCACAGCCCTTTTCCTTTTTTTGGGGGGCTGCGAACAGAGAATAGATCCAGCGTAACTGAGCTCTTATCTCCAGCCAGTTCTTCGCAGCTGCCTTTTTGCAGCCCTAGACAGCCGACTCCCACACTCAGGACAATGATAAATTGTTTTTAAGATAATACGAGCGGGTCTCACTTCTGTGATGTGTTTTTTTTTTAACTATCTAAACACCAGCCTTGTTCTTCCTTTGAACTTCTCTGCGCAATTGGGATACAAAATGGCGTTTTTACTGTGTTGGTGATTGATGACGTAATTAACTGTCTTTATTTCCCCGGAGACCGCTACTCATTAATGAGCAAAATCTACAAATAATTTATTGAGAACTGACCAGCTGAAGACACTGTTTATCTGTCTATTCTCAGATTTTATCTATAATGTCTCCCAGGTCTAAACAGGCAAAAAAATCCTCCCCCCTCGTGCTTAAAGAACTTGTTACCAAATCGCTGCCTTTGTCTCCTACGCCATCTACTGGAGATTCTTTGACACAGGAGCTTCTCTTTCAAATAATTAATGACTTTAGAAAAGAAATTAAAGAATTTGTGTTGGATTTATGCGATAAAATACAGACCAAAATTGCCCAGATAAATGCGAATATGTTTGAAGTCACGTCTACTTTAACAGATTATATTGAAGAAATGGAGACGAAATTGGAAACTTTGGAGGGGGCTAATTTTAATTTGACTTCTAATATCCAAGCATTACAACAAGAGATTACAGATACTCAAACACAACTTACAATGATAAATTATAACAGAAAGGCGTCTGCAATAAGAGTCAGAGGACTGCCCGAAAAGAAAGGAGAGAACTTGAAACAGACGTTTGTAGAAGCTTTCAGCCAAGCGGTGGGAGGTCCGGGACTCAATTTTGATTGGAATATTCGAAAAATCTATCGCCAGAATTCGCGTGTAGCAGAGCAACGACAGCTTCCAAGAGACATAATTATATACTTTTTCACAAGAGAATCCAGAAATGCGATTACTCAAAAATTTTACAATAACAGGCTTCGAATCGATGGCCATGATTTGTTTGTCTTTAAAGAGATCCCGCTCCAGATGTTGCAAGCAAGGAGAGGTTATACTTTTTTAACCCAAGAACTTAGAAATCGTCAAATAAAGTATAAATGGGAAGCTCCAGTTGGAATCACAGTTACATTTGAAAATCAAAGATTTCGTATTAATTCTGTTTCGGAAGCTCGGGACTTTTATTATAAAACTCTGAAGGCGGGGCTTCTTGACTCACTTGGAAACGCGGAAGGACAAGGTGAAGGAAAGATAAGCAGCAAGTCACTTGGTTACAAGAAGGAGGGAGTTGTTCTCCCCCTACTGGAGAGGCAGAAGAGCGGAAACTGAGGATTCAGTCATACTTTCAAAGCAGCGGATCACGTGGTTATAAGGCAGAGGGTTGCCTTTCCTTTCCGGAAGGGCAGAAGAGTAAAGAATATAGACCCAGCGACGTCTTTAAAATACTTTCTAAGCTTTTGGACTGATTAAAACTTTAGGATTTCTGTTTGGTATGAAATGGTAAAGCTGTGTACTGATGAGGAATGGAAAGAAGCATTGCTT